>NW_006799959.1:305980-377341 GCF_000485575.1 Poecilia formosa
ACACACACACACACACACACACACACACACACACACGCTCCTGACTCCTCCGACTCACACACACTTATATTGCGACTGCTTAAAGGGCTTTGTTATACAGGAAAGAGAATTCCACCTCTAAATCCTGCACATCTGTTCTCCATTGTGAGGTTGAGGGACCGGCGAGCTGCAGCCGGTCCACGTAGGATCCGTTTACGTCTGCAGTTATCTCCTGAACACGTCCGGGCCGCCGCGCAGCGGGGCAGCGCTGGGCAGTGTGCAGTGTGTTGGCTCTCTGTGGCCTTTATCAGCCTTGTAAAGCAGCTGCTGTCCTCACTTCATGTGGTTTCTGCTTAACTTTTCACCTTTTTTCTACCCCCTTCATGCTGGAACAGAAACATGTCTGACTGGTTTATTAAATCAGACAGCAGGACGCTGAACTCTTTACTGTAGTTTTATGGGAAATACATAAAATGTTGCGAAATATTTGCTCTAATGAGGCTTGAAGCATGAGCACTGTTTCTGCCACTGGTTTTTATTAGCATTTTTATGGCTTTAACAACAAAGAAAGCATTAAAAACCTGAAAAAGCTCTAATGTACAATTTGAGTATGTTTATTTAGTGGGACAAAATGTGCAGGAATAATTATGTTTAACAAAATCTAAGGTGGCAGCCCTGCAGATTATGCCTTTATTTGCCAATAGGACTTGACTCAGGGTGCATTCACACCGGCAGCCATGTTAATCCTCTTTTAAATTAAACAATCTGCCGATGGAACAGATGCGATTTCACTAATATTAAGGAGTTATTGACTTGAAACAAGCTTCTTGCTGCCAAGTTACCTGTAAGTTAGTAAACTTGAAATAATACAAAACTGAGAAGTTTGCAGTAGAAAAGAGACCAAAATACTTGCTAAGATTTTGTGGGGGTTTTTCAGTGTTTTTACAGCGTCTTGCTGAGGTATTCAGACACCCTGAACGTCCAAACAGTTCATCACGTTTAAAACCAGAAATGCATTTTATGGAACTTTGTGTCAGACCAACAAAAAGTTTTACATAATTTAGTATTTTTCTCCTATTAAAAATAAAACCTGTACAGCATGGGAAGCATCTGCACTCAGACGCCCTGAGTCAGCACTTTGTCAAACTGACTTTAGCTGCAATCACAGACATGAAGCTTTCTGGAATATGTCTTTACCTGTTTGCAGGATAAATCCACTTTGCTCAGGTTTAAACGTAAGCAGCAATATTTTATTCTTGTCAGAGAATTTCAGCTGAATTAATGTCTAGACAGGATCATAAACCTGATCTGAAGCGTCCTGCTGGAGCTCTGGCTGAATGTTTGGAGTCACTGTCTGGATTAAAGGTGAAGCTTTTTATTGGTGTCAGACTGAAAACACTTTGGGTGCATTCACACCAGTCCCGTTTAGTGCGCTTTAACCATACTCTGGTTTGTTGGACTAAGTCCGGTTTGTTTGGGGATGTGTGACCGAGGCAAACCTCGGCCTCAGTCCGGTTGAAGGGAACTCTGGTCTGGTTTGAATGCTTATGTGAACGCAACTGGACTGGAGATGGCTCCAAAAGCAGGAAGTGGACTACAGTGCAGGGCATTCTGGGTAAATACAGCCAAAATAAAAGCTCTAGCAGGAGAAATAGCTTGTTTCCTGACACCACGCCGTCTTTAAGTTTCATGAAGAATTAAGAGTCTCCTTCAGAGGTTTTCATGTCGTTTCCTTCAGTGGTTCTTGATTTAATTTTTTAATTCTGACTTTTTTCTTTCCAAACTGTGACTTTAATCTCTGAAGGGTAAAGGGAGATTTCTGAGGAAAAGAGCCATGTTTTCTCCCGTAACCCTGATCTGTACATGTTAAATGGTAAGCGAGTCTCAGACTTATCCTCTGTGCTGATGGTATAAAAACCTCCTATATTCAGTGGTTTTACTGAGTGACTTGCAGAGAAGCCATAACCACCAGCATGTCTGAGTTTCATGGAGCCGACCCACTTCTGGCTCGGCGGGCAGGTGCAGCCCGGGTCGATCGGTTCCTCTGCATTTCCTGGTTCTGCCTGAGCAGCAGCGTGCTTGACGTCATCCACTGGTTTCCTACTGGGCTGAGGTGGAGTGGGACTGGGCTGGCTGCTCCACGCCATCAATCCTGCTGGTCTGAAACCCAGATGCTGCTTGACTCGTGTGTTCAGGGCCGTTTTCTTCCACATGGTGGAAAAAATAAGCACATGGCCTACCTAGCATTACAGCTAAGGGGTTAGCACATCCGGCGTCTGGCTGGGTTTACTATGCTGCTCTGAGCTTCAGTTCAAAGTCAGGTTTTATGAAAATGCTCCAGTTAGACGAGACTTTTATGTGGATTATAGTTATTTAATTAAGTGAATTAATTGGGGAAAATTCAGGGAGAAGGTGCTGAGTTTGAATCCCAGACTGGGTCTTTCTGCATGTTTGCTTCCTGTGTGTTTGGACTCTGAACAGATAAATATTCTTATTGGGTAACCAGGTAGCCTAAAACTTCCTGTTTTCGTTTCTGTATTTTAAAGCATTTGAAGGCCTAATAAAAGTTACTGGATGATAAATTGTCCCAGAAGTTATTGCAATAAACGATACTATTGTTATGTAACTTTCAAGCAGTGCCACAATAATGCAAGATAAATAAACTCTGAAATTCTTATGAACATTTAACTCTGGAACTGGAAGACATTTTAAATATTTAAAACAACAAATAAAATGAATTATGAAGTCTGTGTAAACAAAATCACTCCTACAGCTGAGACAAAATCATCAGACTGAAAACTTTATCATCCAGGTTTTGGGAAAAAAGAGAAAAATGATAAATGATGTAAACTGATTTGCAGATTATTGAGATCGTCCTACTTTATGTTTTCCATCCCCAACAAACTTTTTTTCTCTCTGCTTCAGTATTAAACACATCATCGGTAGCAGCTGATATGAAAATATAATTTAATGTTAGCTACAATATGCCAGTTCAGGTCTGAAATAACTTTTCATAAGAGAAATGATGTTCAATTTAAAAGATTTTTAAAAAATGTCTTCCAACTTAGATCTTCTTTATTTCGGTGTTTACATTTCATCTCAGAAATTAATTAAGTCTATTTAACTCAATTACTGGAAAGTAATTCTGACTCAAATAAAGAAGTTTGATTATAAGATTGTTTACAAGTCAATATGGCCTTTATTACATATGATTTAAAGAAAATGTGAACCTGTAAAACTGATAATAAATTATGTGGTTGACAATGTTATTGCACTTAAATGTTGTTTTAAAAACATTAAGAAAATAAAGCTCACCAGTTCAACCAGCTGCTGGGGAATTATTTCTAATGTAGAAATATATATATATATTATCACAACCAGTGAGGTTGGACTGCTACTTCAAACAAAACTGCATATGAAATATAAAAAATACGACAATAAAGGAAAATATTGTTCTTGCAGAAGGTTAGGATGATATATTGTATAAATATTTAACACATTATAAGTATTAAACTCCTGAATAGCTCAGAATACATTCAGATTTCAGGATTTCTTGCATTAATTTAGCTTTTCTGAGCAAAACTTTCCAACCAGGCGTTTGCTTATTGTAAGAATTTATCTCTTCACATTAAAATACATTGAAACGGTTTTTAAATCACTTTCCCATGAATGTGAAGCCAAAGTGCTGATGGCTTGTGAAGTGGTGACCTTTCAGAATAATGTAACAGGTTTTACTCTGAGCTCTGCTTGATCTGCATGTAAATGTAAAGTGTTCAGCTGCAGCCATGCAGGAAACGTTTGAACACTTTCTCACATTTTCTCACATTTTCTACACATCCAGAGTTTGTTTTTGTTTGGTTTGGGTATTTGAGGAAAGATAAATTAAGAATGCTTTTCCTGAGCCAGATACTTTGAGCTGCAGATTATTTAGTTCAGAAATATATTAACTTTTATAGATATTTAGTGGATTTGTGAAACATCATACTCTTCTACACAGTTTTTAAACTCCAAAATTTCCAAGTTTCTTCTAAAACATTTCTGAGATTAATATCAAAATGTCAGATTTTTTTCTAGCAAATTTTCAGCTTTTGGAGCTTGGAAATAATTTTTACCAGAAAATTCCTCAGATTCTAAAAATAGTTTTGGCGAAAAGTTATTCCGTTTCTTTCTACTGACAAGGACCCTGATCGTGTGCCATAAAAATGTTAGTAAAAATGTGTATGATCTCTAGTAAATAACAACGATGTGTCTTTGAGGAACCATTATTTACTGAGCTATTAAAGTCTGTCTCTTTTTCCAGAAACCACAAACAACATCCGCCTGATAAACTCACAAGCAAAATCTCAATAAATGTCATTGGAAAATTAAATTCATATAAACTTAGTTTAGATGTTGAAACTTTGATATCTGTATTGCACACAGAATAGGGTTTCAGCTGTCTGTTCTACCATACTTTTTCCTTCCACTTAACTTTCCACTACTATACCTAGCTGCTGTCTGTAGACACTATGGAGTGTGTTGATGACTGTCGTCTTTATAGTTATAGCAAAACATTTCTGTACTATAATCTCTGTATTTTAAATTGGTTTAAAGTAATATTATAATTTTCTCAGAAATTAAATACTTGTTGTTCAGTAGCTGTTAAGTGGTAATCACAAATTACCAGAAAACGAGTTTTACTTTTTGAATTGGATCGCTGAACTAATTAACTTCTAATTTATTTAGATGTGCCAGTGTTTATTCAGTCTGTTTTTCAAATTATGCTGTTATAAACTTTAATATTTGACATACTAAATAAACCTTTGGGTTTTCGCAACGTCTGACCTACGACTGAAACTCAGTTAATCAAGTGCAATAGATTTGCATCAAACATTATAAAAACTCTTTTCTGTTCACTGTATGTTTAGAGATTGTTTTATATATAACTCAGGATTTGCCCAGAATCAAAATGTATTCTCTTTGATTCTCTACGTAGAAAACTCAAATGCACAGAAATTGTTCCGTTTCTTCTTTTAGGTGGGAGAAATGGTTGTTTAAATCCTGCAGAGGCTTACACAAGCATAACATTTCAGCACACAGAAGTGAATTTAGTTCTTGGATGTGCCTAGAGACCCCTGGCACCAAGAATATTTCATCTTTCAAAGATTCGTCACAGGAGCTTTATTGTTGAAGCACTCTGTTGGGAAACGCATGTCATGATGCTGAGCATTACATCAGTCCTGCAGATGTTGCTCAAGATTTCAGGTGGAAATCTCAAGCAGCCTTCTCGCTGACGTTAGCAGAGGCCGACGCTGACATGATTTAAGGACAGACTTTGTAAATGTTCCGTTAAAAGGATGTTCTGTCCCGGATCTCCTTGCACATTCAAACCCCCAGACATATCTGTGGTTTGCTTCTGCTGCCTGTCAGACGTGTTTATAATGAAGGAAGCCGGCTGCGTATGGAGTTAAAGCTGCTCACAGTGTGTATTATTATGGTGTCACAGCTGTAAAAAGCTGCAGGTATTTTATGCTAAGTATGTCAAATTTATATTTTTTCTTTCTTTATGCCCACTGTGATCTGTAAACTGCGTCCTGCGCCTCAGATATAATTAGTTTTTATCTTTGTGACACCTGCTTCAGTGCTTTTTTTTGTCAAGATGATGATTAGATTTTAATATTCATCAGATTGTTTTTTCTTTTTTCCCCGAAATAGAAATATTTGAATTATGTTGCAGTTTTAATAATTTCAATAATTTCAATAACAATAGAATTAATCTAGCTAGCTAGAAAAGAATATATGTGCTAGCTTGCTGACAGAACAAATCAGTCAGCTAGACATATACATTTATTCTAACTAGCTGCTTTGGTTCTCTTCCACTGTCCACCTTTGAGCAAGCTGTTCCCCTCCTCGCCTGTGGGGGCGCTGAATAAAAAACCACTGAAGGAACAAACACCAAAACCTCTGAAGAAGACTCTGAGCTTCCCTTCCTTTACAAATGGAGCCGTGTCAGATTTTAGCGGTTCTAGGATTTCTCTTCTGTCTTTGGTAAAAAATCACGACTCATTTTCCCCACTAGCGCTAGCTTAGCATGTTTGTTTTGGTTATATTTACTAAGAAAACAAGTGTACTGAGAAAGTAAGTTTTCAGAAGGAAACGGGAGCTTGTTGTAAGTCAATAATTTCTTAATATTTGTGAAAAAGTACTTGTACCATTATTTTATTTATAACATGGGAAAATGTCTTATAAGTGTCAATGGAACCAGAACTCTTTTCAATATTAAGGTGTTATTGACCTAAAATAAGCTCGTATATGTTGCTGAAAAGTTGCTTGTAAGTTAGTTTTGTCTTATTTAAAGTTTGCTAAGATATTTGCACTAGAAATTTGACCAAAATACTTTAAGATGTTGTGTTTTCGCAGTGTAACGTTGAAAACAATGTAGAGTTCTCCCATCTGTCCCACCAACTAATCAACCATCATGGGTACAAAATAGCTAATTTTTCTCACTCCCTCACTTCTTTAGTTTTATTTTAAAGATTAGTTCACAGTTTTATTTTACATAAAATCCTACAAGATCAGTCGGTAAGCCAGGATTTTGTTTCGGTATTCTACCCACGTCTGCTTTTAAATATCGGGATACTTTCTGCTTGAGATAATTACTTTGAGTAAGTTGAAACTGTGGGTGCATTGATTGCAGTTTTCTGGTTGATCTCGATTACCAATCTTTCTTGTTGAAACAGGAAGCAGCTGTCTGTTCTGCTGCTGCTTTTTGAAGAACCTGTTGTGTGTTTGTTCTGCCAGACCAGCTGAGGAGCCGGCTGAAGGAGTACGGCCTGGTGACGCCCTTCAGCACCGACTCCCACGGTCACTACCTGTCCCACCTGCTGTCTGCCACGCACAAGCAGCGCGTGAGGAGGGACGCGTTTCCCTCTGGGTCCGAGCAGAGACTCTTCTTCAACATCACGGCCTTCGGGAAGGAGTTCCACCTGCGGCTGCGGCCCAACGACCGGCTGGTGGCGCCCGGGGCGATGGTGGAGTGGCACGATGAGGTTCTGGAGTTTGGGAACGCCACGGCGGGCGCCAACCGGACCGACGCGACGGAGAGGATTCTTCAGCGGGAGCTGCTGAAGACGGACTGCACCTTCATCGGTGACATCACTGACGTCCCCGGAGCCATGGTTGCCATTAACAACTGCGATGGACTGGTAAGTCCCTCTCGGCTGTAAAGTCCTGCTTCTACATCTCCTGAATGCCTTTCTTTTCCCTACAAAGCTCCATGACCTTATCAAGTGCTGTGGATGTCTGTAACTCTTGAGTTCAGCCTTTCTTTACGTCAGCACTCGGCATTTTTATGGCACATTGTTTTGGGAGACACTCTGTGACGTGCGGGAGTTTAACGGGTGACTGCTCACAAACAGGTTTCCTCCAGACCTCTTCCCAGCATAAAACACGAGTTCCTATTGTGCCTGACAAACGTCTCCTTCCTATCAACCCTCGTAAAACATCTGAATGGGAATCTGGGAACAACTCCAGCCAGAACCAGAGTGGAGTGAAGCACTCAAACATCTCCATGTTTAGGAACAGAATCGGTCGAGTTCCCAGCCTGAAAAAAGTCACAAAGTCTGCATTTTATTGGTTTAGGGGTTGATGGAGAAGTTAATGTCAAGTTAAGCCACTTATGAGTTTCAAACAAACCAAACGTTTTACATCATGTACACAGTGTCTTAGTCAAAGATGGGAATATTACATCCTGCATCTCTTTAGATTTCCTCAAGCAGCCAGCAGGAAACCTGGAAACAAAACATGAAAATATAAAAACTGGGAAACATGAAGAGACTTCTGCACTGAACCGCATTGAAAAGCTCCTGGTTATTCCACCAAATGTTGATTTCTGAACTCTTCCTGAGTTAAAACATTAGTATCGTTGTTTCTAAATGAATGTGAACTTGCCTTCTTTGCCTTATTTGAGGTCTGAAAGCACAGCATCTTTTTTGTTATTTTGACCATTTTCTGCAAATAAACACAAAATTTTTGCTTGGAATTTCAGACAGATGTCAGTAGATGATGGAATAGAAGAACGATGTCCATTTTACTCAAACATATACGTATAAAGAGTAAAATCAGAGAAATCAGAAAATCAGAGAAATCGATCATGTCCAACAGTCTGCTGGAAGTCCAAGCAGAAGTTTCCAGCGATTTACTTTCTATTTCTGTGAAGTTGGTAGTTTCTGGTGATGCATGTTGAGGAGATGAAGGAGAAGATGATGTTGCAGAGGTGAAGGTGAACGTAGCCTTAGCAGCGCTAACTCTGTGGATGAATCAGGCTGTTCTGCTTTTATTTTGAAAGACATTTATTTTCCAGTCTGTTAGCCGTGCCATTGTTAGCAGGCTGAGTCTGACCTGGTCTCATGGGTTAAAATAGACTCAACATAAACTGAAATGCAGCAGGCCACCCGTTCAAGGTTCAGTATTTACAGATTTCTCTGTGGAAAGTAACTCCAAATTATATCCGCCATATTTGTAGATTATTTCACAAAGTAAATCTAAAATATTTGAAAAATAAAAAAAGCAGGAAAGATGCTGCTTGCCACGCCTTTGGCTGGCATTTCCTAAGCAGCCAATCCAGGATCGCCTTTACTCTTCCTTCCTGCTGATTGGATGAAAGCCATAGACACAAGGAAGACTGAAGATGTTATCTTCTGTTGATGCATATTATGGTATGTTAAATAGGCTCTTCTAAATGTTTTTAGAGGTTTTTCACAGTATTAAGACATTTAGGGCCCTAAACTTTTTTTAGGCCCCTTAAAAATGAAATTTGCATATATGAGAAAAAATCTTTAACATACGACTCAGTTATCAATATGGATTAATAATTTATTTTGTTATTATTTCCACCGTTACCATGCGGATAAACTTATGTTTCCAGTTTATTATTGCATCCATTCCAGGAAGTTTTGTTTCCAGTCAGTGTCTGAGCCCAGACAACAGTTGCAGCTGTTTATGTTGCCTGTTGCGATAAATAATTGTTCTCCCCAACACTGAAGCTAAATTTCTGTAACTCCTGCTTCTGTTCTGCTCTGCAGCGGCAGGAGATTCATGTTTCTGAAAACAGATCCATTAAAAACGCCAAACCAGAAGCGTTCACCTCAAGACGGGAGCTGCGGCTACTCGTTAGCAGGAATCATTTATTGATGGGTTTGGTTTCCGCTGGGACGTATTTATTGACGGGAACACCAGAGTTATTTTTAAAAAGCACATTGTGACATTCTTCAGTGTGGCATCTTTGCCCAAGTTAGAGACTGAAATACAACGTAGTTTGGTGCTTTTTTGAGAAAATGTGGATCTTCTGCACCTCAGTATTAATCTCTAAGTGATTGGCAAAGTTTGCAGGATGACTTGTATAATCCACCTGTATGATGATTCATGGGTGTGCTTTGTTAGCAGCAATAAATCTGTTAGTAGCTGTTTACTGTCAGATTTGATCTGCTGCTCCCGTTACTGCAGAAAACGTGACTCATCCGTAATTATTGCTTCACTTCACTGAGGTTTGTAGACACTTCAGACATTATTCAGATCTGTTGCATTACCTTGATCCCGGATTTCTATCTTACTTTTTTCAGCCATTTTGTTGTTTATTGTCTGGTTGATGATCCAGTTTGGGCCAAAATGATTTAAATTGAAATTTCAGACTTTCTAATACTTTGATAAACAAAAAGAGTTCATGGTTGACTGGGTGACCAGACCTGTTGCAATAATCAATCAATCAATCGCATGATGAATTAAAACAAACTCAATAATATCCACTTCTGACTTCTAATTTCCACAAAATCTAACCAAGTACCAGATTTTTCCATCATATAAAAAAAGTGGATTGAAATATTCTCTGTGGCTAAAACTCCTGCCAGGCCTGGATGATACGGCTGAAACATGCATCACGAGTTAACTGTTTCATATCAGTCGATATTGATGATTGATTAGTTTTTTGTTGTAATTATCTGAAATGCTGCCAAGCTGGTGGTGTAGCGTTTCCTGTTTTATCCAGTCTTGTTTTTTATTTTTAAGCAGCTTTGAGGGATGATGGCAAAACCTAAAACTGTTACAAGTTACTCAACAGGCTGTTGCTAGGCAACCACAGTTAGGGGAGTAACTTGAAACAGCTTGTTGTCCAGCAGGTTGTTGCTAGGCAACCAAAGAGTGAGTGGGTTCCCTCAGGCCACCAACCTAGCTTAGCTTGTAGAGGTTGAGCAGCTAATCTGCCTACATTTCCCAGAATGCTGTGTTGTTCTGAATTTAATATTCTATCACACTATCAAATATTGATATTGATCACATGTCTGTCGTCTTGTATATTGTTTTTGTCAGGTTTCCTCCAGGTCAGTGGCTACAGCTCTTGATAATATAGAGGCGGCCATTTTGATTGGTGTATTTGATTAGCAGCACCTAGCTTCTGTTTTCTGACTGTACATGTGTCAAATAGCAGAGAAAAAAACAATGTTGCCCAACTTCTCTCAGTGACATGTTGCACAATTAATTCAGGCTTCAAATCAAAATGGGAACAAATAAATTTCTAAAATGTCTGTTTGTGTTTGGGGAAAACATCAGGATCTTCGTTCTGTGAACGGAGGATGTTTGATGGATTCTTCCAAAACTTTCTGTTCCTGTTTGGGAACAGACCGTTCATAAAACGCCCAGAAGGAGACGTTTTCCGCCTTGGTGGGAGATCGTAGCAAACACAGCAGCTTTGCCTGTAGAGAGTCGCTGCTGGTCAGATTCACTTGGTTTGTTCTGAGGACGAACAGGAGATTCACACCTGAAGCCGTCATGGCGGCCTGTCAGGACTCAGGTGAAGGAAGCTGTTAAAACGGCGCCTCAAAAGAAAACACTGCTTTCTTCAACATTCATTTCACAGAGTCAGAGATGTTTTATCTACATTACAGATCATCAGTCCAGGAGCATGAATGTAATTATTTTTACTAACAACTAAAATAAAAGCTGACGTAAAAAGAAAAACATGGATTTCCAGGCCAGGTTGTAAAATTTCTGTTAGTTTTTAGGTTTGTGTCAATAATAAGATTATTTATTTGGAAATATTTTCACTTTTTATCCTGAAAGTTTTCCACTGAGGAATTCAGTAAATATCAAAATAGTTCATCTTTACATGTTTGGTCCCTTTGCTATGAGAGATGCTCAGAGGCGGGCAGGAAGCCAAAAATTATACTCAAGTAAGAGTAGCATTACTTTAACATATTTTATGTAAGAAACTAAGAATAAAGTATTTAATAAAAAGTCTGAGTAGCTGATCGAATTATCAGTCATTTAATAGTTAAACATTACATCATCAGACTGACCAAAATATAAAGTTAAGTGAAAATTTCTGTATTTTAAGAACCAAAATATCAATAATTCATATAAGGAACAAAAATAACAAGAAAAATTTCCAAATCAGTTTTTTTTTAAACATAAAACTTATGAAAGTTCATCAAAATCTGCAGGTGTGTGTCTGTGTCTGGTGAATATCTGATTAAAACATTTTTGTTTTTCATTTAGTGGGTAGAAAATCCAGAAATTTTACTCAGTTTAGAGTAAAAATACTTCATAATAAAATTACTCGGGTAATAGTAAAAAGTACAGCATAGTAAAAATACATTTTGTTTTTCAAAAAAGTTACTCAAGTAAATGTAACTGGTTACATTTAATATCAGTTATATTTGTTAGCTAATTTCCATTTAGCTGATCCTGTAACTGGTTAAGATAAGAACTGTAACAATAGTTAAAAATTGAGATAAGAATAGTCAATAAGTTACACCAAACCTTAAAAACACCTGAATACCATCACATAATCGTGCAAACTGTAGGATTTATGAGCCCTATCATTATTTTTAAAACCTGATCAATGGCAGCAGCTCTTTAATGACCTCATCATTGATTCGTTGCTCTTATAGAAAAGATTGATAACTAAAACAAAACGGTGAGATCTTGTGTAGAAGATTAGAAAACATTAAAAAGACACAAACATTTTGCAATAAGTAACATAATGTAAGTTTGTCGTAAAATCAGTTTGTGAGAATTTTGCAGGAATATGAAAAGTTTTATTCAAACTGTCAGTGAATATCCCGTTCAGACAGAAGTGATGTGTTTGGTTTAATGTATTCCTTTGTGCCTTAAAGCGCCGCGTCGCCCACGGCTGCACAGCCGACCTTGAGCTGTGTTTATAGATCCCTGGCATTATGATTACCATAATATAATGGTCTGCATTTTCTGAGACTTTTAAAACATTGACAAACGTTTTTGACATTAACCTGCTGACCTTCGACACGCAGCTGTGCAGCAAAGCGCTTGCATCAAGATTTTCTTTCCAAAAAAAAGAGTCTGAACTCTGGCTTGCTTTGCTTTAAGCTAACTTTTAGGATGTTTACGTTTTTAAAGTCAGAACTTTCTGCAGTTCAAGTAAAATGTTGAATGTGGATAAAACATTTAAAACCCTTGGCAGAAAACATCATAACCAAAGTGTTTAGAAAACTGCTCTTTTTGTATAAAATAACTGATTATTACAAAAATCTCAAAGATTTGTGGCCCTTGTTTTCACATTTTAAGGCTCCATATTGACTGAAATGCATCAGATCTGGAGATGTGGGCAGAACGGTTACTAAAGATTTAGTTTGTCTCTGCGCCGTACAGAGACAGACTGTCCATCACCTTACTAGACCTATTAACATTTCTCTCATGGGTTTTAGCTGGTATATCTGAATTTTACCTTGAAGACAGAAATATGAATGAAATAAGAACAAACATCAGAATCTGAATAGAAAAATAATATTTTTCGGGGAAATTAATAAGTTATATTAGTCCTAAATGCACTGAAATAGGAAAACCTTACATGATTTATCTTATGTTAAAAGTTTTTATGAGGGACAGTTGTCTAAAAATGCTAGGCTAACGTTAGCATGTTTTGATACGACTTGTTGGTGATTTGTGTTGCTACATTCTCAGTTGTGTTCCAGGCAATCCCACACAGACAAAACCTAAAGAAAAACTTATTTGGCTTCATAAACTTGCGTTGCTTTGAACGCAGTAAAATTTATCAAGTGGCATTTCAGCTGCTTTCTGCACAGCTATCGCTATGCCAAGAGCTAAACAGAGCAGATGAAAAAAACATGTCGACACACAGCCAATATAATATCTCCCGTCATTGTGAACTGATTTTTTCCCCTTAAAAATGAAACACTATTTTACTGGTTCCTGACAAAAAAAGCAAAAACAAAAGAAATGTGAAGAGGGGTTAGAGGTTTTTCACAGCATGTTGAGCTAATTGCTAATTCAAGTTTCTTACAAAAAGCAACAAAAGCAGAAAAGAACGGATGAAAAATGTCCATTAAAATGCTGAACGATGGAATATTGGGATTATTTTGGCTTTGGTCGTTATTGCCGTATTTTCTCAGGGTTAACCATAAAACTTTATTAATGTATCCAGTCATTAGGAAATAATTATCGTGTTTTATCGGAACTCATTTTGCATTTTAAACTTGAAATTCAGTAAAATGAAGACGGGCGTAAAAAACAGTGGATCCACCTTCAAGTTTTTGATTCGTAGAGCTAAAAACAAAAGTGTATGACATTTAAAATAAATTTTTTTCACCTTTGCGATGACCATTTTTATTTGATCAGAGCTTTACGAAGCAGTTTATTTATTTTCTTATATTTTATGTATTTTTCTTCTGGAAGGCAGAAAATTGAGTTCTAAAGGTGTTAAAAGTTTTTGTTTTTTTAATGCTGCTGTTAAGATATTCTTGTGATTAAATAAAAAGCCATCAAAACTCAGTCTCATCTCACAGTGAAGTCAAACTTTACTAGATTTAGCTGAGAAATCTGAAAACTGCAGCACTAGTCAGTTTCACTGCCAGTAGAAATGATTGGATATGAAAACAACTTTCCAGAGAAGCAGCCTTGCCACTTTGTGTAATTGATTCAAATTTAGTAATATTTATCATCTGCGGTGTGTTATTATATTCAGAAAATCTTCAGAAAATGTCCAACACCCACAATAAATCAATCTTCTGGCCCTCAGGCTGCTTTGTTCTACAGACGGACCCGATTCTGTGGTGGGAAAAAATGCTCCATAAACTGAGAGAACAAAAGTTCTTTGTTAAATTACTTTGCACAAAAGCAAGTTAAAGTTAAATAGCGTCACGTTTTTAGCAGCACATCGTTAGCCTCTAATGTAGGGGCTGAAATGTTGCTTTGGCAAGAAATCAGGTTCTGGAAATCACAGTAAATAAGTATTTAATTAGGAAATTTGTGTAATAAAACAAAGTTTATAAGACACAGCTTTACAAATGAACATGGTGAGAACAAGGAATGGCTCAGGTCATAAAAGCCAACATTATTTCTTATCTGCAGGAAGGCTGCCTTTTACCTCGAGTCTGTAAGGCTAAGCTGAAGAAATCCCCAAATTATTACCTTAAGTTTTTGGGTATCAAGTAAAAAAAATATTGTGAAAAATTATATAATTTTCTTAGCACTTAAAAACACATCAAAAAACCACAAAAATAAAAACTCATAAAGACAATATACAGTCAGCAATTGAGAAACCATCGAGTGTCAAAATCATCAAAACACGTCAAATATGTTGGTCAATGTTGCATTTATTATGGTTAAAAAGCAGCTCCACACAGATTTAAAGGAATCAGTGTTTCAGCTGTTTTGCTGTTTTTCTGAAGTTTGTTCCAGAGTTGAGGATCATAGAAGCTGAATTTTGTCGAGTCTCTCCAGGAGTGAACTGATTGCAGTTTTCTGGCCGATCTCTGATTCCCGATGTTTAAAAAGCCTGACATGCCGACTCCATTTTTTTTTTTATCTGAAATGTCACTAAATATAGCGTGAAAATGTCTGAGCTGGGTGACTGGGACCGTAACTGAGCAGACATGACCAGGTGGGCTGGTTTTTCAAACCTCACAGCAGAGCAGAAGAAGACAGTGGTTGATTTTTAGACCTTTTCTGAGGTCTAAAGGTGAGATAAGATCAGCTTCACATGGAAGTATTGGCCGATCACTGATGTCCCAAAGTTAAGGAAATCGGCTCCTGTAAACCGGCTGGCCGATAAATCGGTGCGCCCCTAGTCTTCGGTTCTGCTTCTGGATGCAAAGCAGGTCAAATGTGAGAAATTTAATGTTTCCTTATTTTGGATTCCGTCACATTTCCTGTCCTAAAACCTTCGGGGCGACTTTTAGGAAGAACAATTTGTAACGTACCTTCCTATTACTGCCATGTAATTTGTACGTTTGCTTTGATGCGGAACGTGAACGCTGCTCCTTCCTTTCGTTCGCAGCCTAAATGCAAAGCATGCAGCACTGCTAACATCAAACAGTCACCAAATCAGGGGTTTCTGATGAAAAAGCTGCTGGCTTTGATCTCAAGTGGCAGCTCTGGCCCACAGTAGGTGTGGGTTTTACTGTTTCTTAATTATAGCCAGTCTGCAGTCTGGAAGTCTTTACTGCATTAAGCTGCTTCTTCCTCCAGCAGCAGCGTGGCTGACCTCCCTCTCTCTGCTCGGAGTGGGAGTCGGCCTTCATGCTGCCTCATGTCAGCTGTTCTTTTAAACAACATAAAACATCTGACCCTTAAATTTTCCATCTGCTTTAGTGGGTCTGTGTGCAGCAGAAGTGATTCCATTATGATCAAAATGCAGGTAAATCAAAACATTTCATTTGTAGAGTAATAATGCTCACTTCATGAAAAGTTGTTGGCCTGCATTTCTCAGGGGAAACTTAAAGAATGATCACTTTTCAAAAGCAGTAACTAGTCAATAAATAAATAAATAAATCAAATAAATTGATTAAATAAATCAATTTATTTAATTAACAATAAATAAATCAATTAACTTTTTTCTAACTTTTGGAAGCTCTGAAAGTGTTTTGGCTTCTGGCTGCTAGTTGAAGCTTTAAAATAAAACAGATTGTCGGAGCGATATCACTTTCACATGACCAGACCTCTTTACTTCCTGCCTTTATCTCTGGAAGTGAATGTCTCTCTCAAACTGGTATAAGAGGAATTGAGTAAAATACTTTAATAAACAAATATAAGTACAATATCATGTACATATATTCTTTAAAGTTTTCTACTGATGCATCTTTTACATTTCCTATCAAAGTAAATGTAAACATGGCAGCAACTGCTGCAGCATAACCAACATAAAGTGTTAAATGTTGGGGAGGTCCAGGGATTGAAATGCTTTCTTTTACTATGCAGGAGACATTTTGGGATTTAACTGGTTATTCATGTAATAATTTAAAATGAGCGCCATCCATTTTTATAATTTTAATTATTTTTCTCTCTTTCTACCAAACCCTGGATGACAAAAGTCTTCAGTCTGGTGTTTTGGTCTCAACCAGCTCTTTTATGAGGGATAATTTTATTTACAGAGACTTTATAATTGATTTTATTTGTTTTTTCTGTTGTTTTGCTGATTTAATTTTATATTTAAAATGTTTTCCAGAGTTAAATGTTCATTAAAATTTAAAGTTTATGTATCTCTGAGAATGTGTTCTCACATTTTTATCCCATTATTGTTATAGATTGAAAGAAGAAACTGAACTTTTATATTTTCATTTGGTAAATGATGTTTAATTACCAGACATCATGGATCATATATTTGCTGATTTGAAGCGTTTTGCAGCCTGACTTTCTCATTTGAACGGTTTGGAGACTACATGATGAATTATGTTTGAGGCGATCTGATGCTTCTTGGAAACCTCCTTTCATTTTTCCAGGAGGAAACATTCTGACCCTCTGCAGGCCTCTTTTATCTCCTCTGCGGTTCTGGTTCTGGTTCTGGTTCTGCTGTTCAGCAGATAGTGTGCGGTTTGTTTTCAGAGCTTTCCTGCAGCCCAGAGGACAGCGATCGCTGAGGACGAACCAAAACAGAAAGCCTGAGGGGTAAACACTGGAGGGGGAAACGGCTTCCTCTAAGCATTCGTGAATCTCTCACAGATTCATGTGAACCAGCAGAAACCTTTGGTTTTAAATTGTTAAACTCTGTTTGAATGGACCACTTTTCCAGAAATCCATTTAATGGAAAATTAAAAAAATAAACATGCACAAAGTGATAATACCTCAATAGAATCCAAATTATGGCTTTATTTAGAAAAACTGGCAGTTATCCAGAAATCAGAATTTGCAAATTTTCCCTTGATTGAAATTTATGGTACACTAAACTCTAAAAAAATAAATATTTATTTGTATTCATTAAGTGCATAAAAACGTAACAACTTTAATCACATTCATTCTACAAATATATGAATCAACTGGATGTTTTGAGTTAAATAAAACCAGATAAAGATGCATTTATCTCTGTAGAATACATAATGTTTAACTAACAGATATAATGTTATTAAAACTGACAGCCTGACCTACTTCCTGGTTAATTTCCTAAGTTCTAAGTTTCTTACTTCTGTAGAAACGTAGAACAAGATGACAGTGTGAAGGAAAAAGTAACATCCCATGTTATTTCTGCAGAACATTCTGAATTTCACACCCTTGATCCTGATGGATCTGCACTATTCAGCAAGCGAGAGCATCAAAGGTCACATGACCTGAAAGATTTTTTTCCTGTTTTGTATAAATAAAGTCAATGAATTTGAGTGTTTGTTGGTGACAGTTTGGCTCTAGAGACACATCTGGTTTGCATGGAAACTGTCAGAAAAACTCAAAGAACAAAATTAGTTTTTATTGTTTTTACATGATCACACAGTCCAGCAGAAAAACGATTCGATTAAATGCCTAAAGCCGAATTCAGCGTTTCAAAAGTTCATTCAAACTTTGATTCCCGTCTTTCCCCCCATCCATGACACCCCTGAAGGTTTTCTGCTCGGAAAGTCCGATGGTTCACATAGTTCATAGTTCTGGTATTCAGGGAAGTCATTACCCTGAAAGGCAAAGACAGGAAGCTTCTCATGTCTGGTATATTTTTGGACTGGAGGAGTGTGAGAGTAATCGCTGGCAGAAATAAATGATCTGCTTCTGAAGCGGCTTCGAGATGAGTCTTAGGAGTCAAATACAGAACATGAGCAATGAGTAAACATTCAGACTTAGTTTGGCCATCAAAGGCATATAAAAGATCTTCAGCTGAACTTCCTGTTGTTATTTTGGGATTTTTCTGATCTAGTAAATGCTTCTAGGAGAAATCCACTGCTGAAATTCTCCTGACTCTTTTACGTAAAAATGAAATGCAGAGAGCAGAAATGACTCTAAAGATAATTTCATTTATAGTCGGAGCATCTTTTTAACCTCTACTGGCTCGGACCGGTAGAGTTGGAATGAAAAGATGTGACATTAATGATGCAGATCTGTGATATGTACCATAAATACTAAATAAATTATTCACTTCCCCAAATATCTGAAACAAAAACCTAATTTCCAGATTTTCTCATCTTCAGTCGTATGTTACTATATGTGTGTTAGGGTTACTGGAGTCCTTAAAATCAGCTTTAAATCCGAAAGACATTCAAATTATATCTTGATAATGCCCTTAGGTATAATTATATCTGGTTCTCTAGTGTCTTTTATTTTGGTCTGATATATTATTATAAGTTTATGGGTTATAAAGGGAGAATGTGAGGAACTGCTTCATAAACTGTGTTCTTCCACTTCAAAATAAGAGCATGAATAGAAACGGCTAACAGGAATGGTGAACAACCAAAACTTCAACACAAATGTTGAACTTTATCAAACTGAAACCTTACAAAATATCCCCCCCAAAAAAATGAATAAAAAGTTATTTAGGAGAAACTAAGTGCGCTAAATGTTGCCAACGACAACTAAAGCGCTACACTAAAAATTAGCTCTGCTGCTAGCATGTTAGTGGATCAGGTGTAGCGTTAGCTTGAAAAGCCACTCTTTGACCGTTGTGGTCAGTCTGTGAGGGTTTGGTGTTCTGAAACTCTTGGATGTCAATCAAACGGTTGAATTGTCTCCTCATCAGTTAGTCGGGCTTTAGAGGCTGAGGAGCTCATTATCTCATTAAGGTTTGTTAAAAAGAGACGTGCCCAAAAGCTCCAGAGAAACTGGAGTTTGACATGTGATTTAGAGGAAGTATGGATTGAAGAATAATTAAAAATTTACTGAATTTATTTGGAAGATATCTCCCCTATTTTCAGAACAGCCATTTTAGTTCTTTAAAGTGTTACAACTTTATATTTAACTAAATCTAATGAAATAACAAGAAAATATTTTCATTAACTGAAATAAATAAAAACGATAATCAATGGGAAAAAGCTATAACTGACCGGAACTATATCGTGTGTTATAAAACTAAAACTTACTGAAATTATAGAGATGGTATATATTTTTTTCCCACAGAGCAAATTTTGGCACTTATGTTAGTTCATAAAATGGTGACACCAAAGGTTTATGAGAAACACCAGAGTTATCTGGTTGTTCAACAATTTAAATCTATTTTTTTAAATGCTGTCTTCTCTTGAGTATTTATTACCTAATGGATGTAAATATAATCACAGTACAATACAAAGAAAGTTAAAACTGGTACTCTAGCTAATAAAAACTAAAACTAAACAGTACTTAACTAATAATAACTAATGAGCAAACACTCTAAAACCTAACAAAACCAACTGGATTAGACAAACAAGAAAACACAAAGAAATAAAGCTAAGCTATAATGAAAAGCCCAGAACTGTTATAACCCAGGTTACAACAAACTTCATGGCTGAAGATCTGCAGCAAGAAGAGGCGCTTTGTCTTTGTGAATGTGGAGAAATCATTCGTCAAGGTGTGAAGAGATCTCCTGAGATTATTTAAAGCTGTGAAGTGGTGAGGGTCACGCGGGGATCTGCATAGAGACACTGAGCTGTGGAGAAATGGGCAGTAGAAGTGACAGCTTGGCTCACGGTGTGAAAGGCTCACAGCGTGCCCTTTGTTTCTGACGGACAGGCTGACGGACGGTTCAGGCAGGAGCCTCCGAGGACGCTGTCTTTACGGTCAGGGAGAAATGGGGTTAACACAGTTTCACTTTACTTTTCTCCATTTCTTCAATCTCGTTGCCATAGCAACTGGCAACAACGTCACAATCAGGATTCAATACCCAAAAACACTCAAACGTTTCCCACACAAAGAACAGAACATTCAGTCCGTTACAGTTTCATGTTTTAGGCTTGATGTTTATTTTTTGATTATTAATAAGCGATCGCTGTGGTAGATTAGCATCTGCTGCTATTAGCTAAGCTAACACTGAACCCCACTGAACCGAAACACACAAAATTCCACATCACATCTACATGTTAAGTTTTCAGAGTCAAGCTAGCATATCTGAAATACTTCCCTCTCTCTTGCCATTTGTTTTTCGTAATTGAAACTTTTCCTGACCTTATCTAGTGTTGACAATTAGTCTCTATTTCTTTTATATATCAGGCAAACATTTAAGATTTAGCGCATTATGTAGATAACGGCTAAAACCAATGCTAGTCATCATTAGCGAGCAGCTTAAAGCTAACACAAGTAGAAAAGAAAAGCTGCTACTAGCTTACCAGGAAAAACATGCAAATCTACAACTTAAAGTGAAACTACCCCCTCATGCTTTCATCATGCCTCTGTGAAAGCATGATCCCCTCCCCACATTTCTTCAGACAGCAGGGAAGAGTCGGAGGAAATTGATCTTGTCACAGATTTTCTGTCACAACATGGAGACAATTTTAACAAATGTGTAAAAACATTTTTTTAATGAAAGTTGCATGCTGCATATCGACATGAGAAACCGACCTTCAACAAACAGTAGAGTCGCTTCTCACACAAAGCAGATCTGGTGAATAACCAGGAAAACATAATTGGCCGTCATGAAGCTTCACATCTTAAATCTTAAATTGCCAAACGACCTGGGAATGAATCGCCGCTGTCCTCTGTGTCACTTTAAATCCCCACGGCTTGAATTGGTGTGTAACGGCAGCCAATTAGCGAGGAGGAGAAACCCGAGGTGCAGCGCTGGTGTGGAGGGAACATCCCTACTGGGATCCAGTTTGTATCCAGAAGGGAGCAGGTGAACAGGGAACCTGTAGAGCCGGGTTTTCCTCTTCAGAGGAAAGTGACAGAATCCATACATGTCAGAGGAGTTTGGCAGGTCTGACCCACAGAAGATTAGATATAATTGGAGTTGAGCGACTTCAGTTTTCAGCCCCTTATACTGGCCGCTTAGACCTGTCCATCAGTTTTTGCATATTGAGACAAAGTGTTGAAGACTGCTCCAGAGTCTTTAAGATACACAAAATAAATTGGGATGAATCAAACTTCACATTATTTTCCTTTTTTAATGCACATTTGTGCTTGAACCTATTAACAATCTTATCGAACATAATAAATCAAAACATTCAAGAGGAGATGTTACACACTGCAAAAACACAAAATCTTACCAAGTAGTTTCTACTGCAAATATCTTAATACACATGAAATAAAACTAAACTAATTTCAATTTCCAATTTCAGACCAATCAGTGCATGCAGCAGTGACGTTGGAAACACTGACGGGTTCATTTTGTCAGCATTCAGCTTCCACAAATCTGGAACAAGCTTCCAAAAAACTGCAAAACAGCCGAAACACTGAGTTCCTATAAAACTAGACTATAAACCCTCCTGGTCAGAGTTGCTGTGGAACCATTATAAATAACTGACCGTTATTCTGTTGTGTAATATTTACTGGTTTTCTCAGTTGTTGACTTTGTATTTTTGTGTTTTTATGATGTTGCTGAAATGTGCTGCACAAATAAACTCGACTGATGGAAACTGGATTGATGCCCAACAACAGTGGCTGATAAAGTCCAAAAACACGTATATTTCCTGTAGTTGGTTCGGTTCCTGTAGTTGGTTCGGTTCGGACCGGTCTGTGTTCACACCAGAAGTGACCCGTACCAGAGTTTGTGTGGACCGAGACCGGCTGAAAACGTGGGTCTGGGTCCGGTTGTTTGGTCCACACCTGGAACTCTGGTCTGTTTAAGGCGGACCAAATGTTCCAGGTGGGATTGGAGAAGGAGCTGGAGAGATGAGGCGCTGATCTGTCTGTTGAGACGTAAACACAACTGATCCTGAAGACAAAGCTCCTGATTTACCGTCCATCTACGTTTTAACCTCATCAGATGTAAGTCTTTACTCAGGCAGCTGAAATGAGCCTCCTCCATGTGTTGGCCGCCTGGCAGAGCCTTAAATAGAGCTGCTGCTCCCTGACATGAAGTGAGTCAGAGGAGGAGGTTAAGTCATCGGCTCTGGATTCCTCATGGTGAATCTCTCTGGACGTTTTCCAGTCACACCGTACAGGAAGGAGACCTGAGGCTCATCCACAACTTTCAGATTCTTAATGTCTTAACGGCGCTTTTGAATTATAATACTAAACAATTATTAAAACATTTCCTCATTACACAGGACGGTGAAAGTTGTGAGCACATTTTGGGAATGTTGACCAAAAAGTGTCCATTTATGCAGATGATATTTTGCTTTTAATTTTGATTCTGGATGGTATTTTTACCATTTGTGTCGTTTCTTTCCCAGGTGAAACAATCAGATGAGCAGAAGACGATACAATTTCTGAATTTAATCTTTTTTTTTTCTGAGTTAAGAGACCAATATTTTCATTTCAGGTTGTATTTATATTAACCATTTCATGCATGAATTATGATCCTTTGTCAGGATTTTTTTTCCAAAGTGTGATTTTCTTAAGGCATAAAAAAAAGTTGGGGGAAAAAAATTCTAGGATTTCTTTCCTAGGTAATCAGTTGTAATTTTCTCCAAATACAAAGTTATTTGCATTTGGAGTATTAATCTTTAGGGGTTAATTGATGTCACAGCATGTTTTTTACCTGCAGGAGTTTCTACAGGAGGGACTGGATATTCCTGAGTTGCTTTTCGTCTGTCTGCCATATTAGATTTAACAAAAATACTCTTGCACTTTCAGTGGAAGGCCAGCAGTGGTTAGTGTACTGTATGATGCACTTCAGTGGTCTGTGTGCATTTATAACATAAAAACTCACATGAGACACAAGGAAAAATGGCTGTTGGACAGCTGTCCACTGCTGTGGCCGCTGTGCATGAAGGGTTAAGCTGCTGTGCTGTATGACGTTAGGTGGCCTGTGAGTTTTGAAGTGATCCTGAGCCTGGAGAAGTTTGTTTTCTATTAAAGACGTTTGCAGGGCAGCTGAACATCAGAGGAAACATCAGAGCTGACCTGACAGCGGCCTTTACTGGACGTCTGACTCGTGATTCTCCCTCCTCTCTGTCCGCCGCCCTGTGAAACTTGGCCACCTACTAATGTGTGTCAAGTTGCATAATCCTCTGTGTCAGCCAGAGGCGGAGGTGCTCATGGTGTCTGTGTGAGAGTGTAAACACTCTCTGGGCCTGATGAGTATAGCGTCAGTCAGAGTCCTTTCAGAATAAGAGCGTTCCAGTACCTGCAGTTCCACTTTCCTCAGAGCGAAGCTTCAGCAGGCTGAGCTTCATGAGGAGAGACAAAATGCACAAATCAGATTCGCTGCTGTTTAGCTGAGAGCCGTGTGTTCACTGGCCTAAACTTTTGGCCTCACAGACATAAGAAAGCCTTTTTGACGCACACCCATCCTGACATAACTGGAGCTGCAGCAGACCAAGGAGAAAAATAAAGAAAATATCCTATTTGATTAGAAGAAGAAAGCGAGCCAGTTCCTTAGTGCAGCGAGCTGAAGCAGCACAAAGGTTTTATTCACTAACAGTTGTTAATGTTTCTTGTTGACTTGGCTGTTCTTGTCACAGAGGTTTGACCCCGGAGCTGTTTGGGTTTACGGTTTGAGGTTTGCAGGGCCAGGCTGTTCCTCCAGAGCGTTGAGCTCTGAGTGTGTGTGCCGCCTGCCTGGATGCTCTTATTGATATTTGTGTGTTCAAACATTTTTAATCACGACCTGCAGAAACCTGAGAGAAGCCCACACTTTCTGTTGTAGTTGCAGACATTGAGAGCATTCACAGCCTGAAGTTTTATTTTAGTCCGACTCCTCAGATCTCTCCGTAAATGTTCTCTCTGTTCGACAAAAAGACACAGCTGAAATAAATTAGCTCATTGTTTAATGAACGATTCCCTTTTTTCCTTATTGCACTCCAGGCTTTAACCAATTTATCTAAACTGAACTTAAATATGGAGGACCAAAACTGACATAATTACAAATTAAAGCAGAAATGTATGTGTATATTTTGTTTTTCCTTTTTCTTACATATTTGCTTTTATAACCAGTCCTAATCTCTTCCTTTTAATTTTTCTTATGGGTTTCTGAATCATTATGCAAATGAGGAGGGCGGGGTCTTTAGGCTTCAGCTTCTACCGATTGGTTGGTTAGCTTCACACTACTTGGCCAGCAGTTTATCAGCAGCTGAAACTTAGCAGCTTATTAGAAAATATTACTGCACGTATAAGGAAAATGAAAAACAAGATATATTTTTCTGCATTTTTTCTTTTTTAAACCATGGCAGTTTTGGTCTTCCATACTGAAACACTTGCATAAAGGAGCTGATAATATGGACATTTTGAAATGTGATTGTTTTTGCCTTGGCGTCAATTTTGTTTTGTGAGATTTCTGTGGTAACCTCACAGAAACATAAAGGACGTTTTCGGTCTACAGACTGAAAGTTTTGGTTATTCTCTTTTGCAAAATGTCTCAAAATGAATGGAGAACAAATCCTCATAGGGTTTTGCTGCCACATATTCTAAATCATATTTAGGCATGGGATTTGACTAGGCCTTTCTGACATGATTTTGTTAGTTTAACCGTTTCTCTGTTGCTCCAGCTGTAGGCTTAAGAAATAAGAGGTATCCAAAGCTCCACAACGTTTCGTTATGACTGAATACAACAATCATTCATATTTTTGTTATTTTCTTTTTCACATCACAATTATTTACTACTCTGTGTAAACATTACATTGCGTTGAAGTTTGTGGCTAAAGTGTGATAAAATATGAAAACGTTAAATTCTTGTGCTGATTGAAGACTTTTAAAAGTCGGTGTGGAAACGGTAAGAGTCCAGTTTGTGTGTTTTCACCCCATAAAGTCCCTTTAAAGGGAACTTTAGGATGAAAATGCAGGTAATGACGAAGGTTCCCTTACATTTTTGAAAGCAAACACACCTTTGAACAACACCAGGGGTGAAAGGTGGCAGTGTCCTGCATGAATCCAGACCTTTTTCAACATGGCGCCCCCCCTCTCTTTCAGCTGAAGCGCGCTCATACCGACCTCCTTAAGAAGTTTAGACTGAAAGAGGCTGTTTTCTGAAAACTGGAGCCCTTCAGCTGAATCCCATATGTTTTCCTTGGCAGCCGGCTGCTGTCTGCTTGGCAGGGCTCAGGTTGGGGATATTAAACGGTTGGAACACAGGACTCTTGATCCCTATTTTTAACAGTTGTGTGTAAGTACCAACTACCTGAGCTTCTGTCAAACACCTGTGATTGTCGCCTCTGGCTGCCAAAGGGAAGACACCTAAAATATTTTAAACCTTCTGCACTAAAATAATAAAAACATGGTGATATATTTTCATCTGAGTTTACAAATTAAGAGCTTTTTTTTTTATTAAGGAAACTAAACCTACTTTTTTCTCTCTAGTATGTTTCCAGAAACAGAGTAAAGGAATATTGAAATTCAACCGCTAGCATGCTAGCAGCATCAGTCAAACACAAATGACTGAAGATACTTTGATGCCAAGAGTTACGACATTTATTGTCCCTGTAGGATTAAAACTATTTCTGATTGAATTGAAATGTTACTGCTAAACATGCTAAAGGTCACAGAGCGATGGAAGAACAGATGAGAAAGAGACGAAAACAGAAAACAGGGAGATTCATCACAATCCTTCATCAGTTTTATCTGGATCTCAGGATTTTTTAATTTTGTGCAGCTTTAGTTGAGATTCATTAAATCTCAAAAAGCCCTTTGGTTTAGTGGTAATGTTGTGCTGTTAGCAGCTAATAGCCAGCCAGCAATATTTACAAATTATTTGTATAATTCACACTTTATTTTATTATTTTATTATTTTTGCAACTGATTCCAAAAGTGCTATTTTACGACAGAGAATTTGGACCATTTAAGACAAAAATTAAATAATTATGTTAAGAGAATAAAGTTTTACGAGAATATTATGACTCTGTTCTTGTATTATTTTGACTTTATTCTTGTAATATGAGTATTTTAGTGTCTTAATTCTCATATTATTATTTATATGTAATTTTATTTCTTTTTATTTTCTTAGTTTGACCCTAATACTCTGTGATTCTGTTTCAAAAGTGATTGAAGCTTATTTTATTTTAAACCTTTGGGCCATTCTGTCAACACAAGACGGCAATTAATAATCTACATCCTTTCCTCCTACAAAATAAGAGCCTTAAACATAAATACAGCACCTTTAAAATTGTGGTTAACTTACTGAAATATTGAATAATGTTCACTGTATTATTTGAAGTCACACGCTGACAGAAAGTATGCAGCACATTTTGAGACAAAGACTTCATTTTAATAAAAACTATTGTGTTATTTCTAGTTGTCAGAGATGTTATATCTTAATATGTCAGCATTAACTAGTTTGCTTTTCAGCACCATAAACAACCCTGAACTTGGGATTGATTTGATTAAATTCAACACATAATTTTTCTTTTTGAAAGCTAAATTAGCTCTTTTTTTCTGTTTGATCCAGTTAAAAGCTCCAACTGTGAAGCAGATGGTTTCTTTACATGTTTTATTTTTATGTCAGAGAAACAGATTTTAGCTGATTTGGAGTCAGAAGTCACTGATTCTGTCATAAATTTTAAATAAATTACATTAAAACGACTGACTGTAGCAATACGACCCTGAAAAATAAAAATAAATGTGTTCAGTTTGAAACTTTTAAAACACTTAAGCTGCAGGCAGCAGGATCATTTTGAGGAGGATGATTTATTTCACTGCTTGTTTAATTCAGTTATGATGATAATATCACAGCTTTAAACCAGTTTCATCCATATGAGATGGGAACAGTTTGTTTTTATGTTGCTGCTATGCAGTGCAAAATAACTTTGAGTCCTGTTTATTTAATAACGCTGAGATAAAATGATACTGTGATGTATCAGTGAATCTCTTGACCTTAGATTGAACGTTGATGAACAAACGTGATTCTTTCTGTTGAATGAATATTTCGTAGCGATCAGCAGCAACTCAGCAGACGTGGCATTTTTCAAACGGCGTTCATTATGGATTTCCTGCCTTTTATTGAATAAGAGTGGCCTATAAATTCACTTTATTGGTTATTTACACCAGTATTCACCAATTACCAAATAGTAGGGACGGATAT
Source organism: Poecilia formosa (assembly GCF_000485575.1). Classification (NCBI taxonomy): domain Eukaryota; kingdom Metazoa; phylum Chordata; class Actinopteri; order Cyprinodontiformes; family Poeciliidae; genus Poecilia; species Poecilia formosa. The sequence goes on from NW_006799959.1 coordinate 333,258, forward strand.
GGAAAACTAAAAGTGCTAAAATAAAAACTAAATGCAGTTTAAGGCAGAAATTTACATACACCAAATAAAGAGTTAAATCAGACCAAACTCCTCTTGTTCTAGGTCGGTTAACTAATAATGATTATTATCGACCAAAAATACATTGTAAGATTTTTTTGTAGGCTGTTTACCAAATAAGATTTATATTTATTACAATCACATATTAATGTCACTTCACAATTATTGCTAAAATCCCAACAAAAAAATCAGTGGAAGTTTTTTTGTTAAAATCCAAGATGAAAGGTGGAAAATGTCAGTGATGCTTTCAGAATCCTCTTTATGAGAGTTAATGTTTTTAAATCATGAAGTTTAGCTGCAGGTTTCATTTTCTTGCTGTGCATCAGTCAGCAGCTGCTCTTCTAAATGTACTTTAATTCAAATACTTAACTCTGTTGTGAAGTTGAGGATTTATAAAACAAATGAAATTATGAAAAAACGATATGTACTTTCTTTTTCTTTCTGTTTCTCCAACACTGAAGCGAATTATTTATTTAGCAGTTCAGGATTCTGCTTTGAAAATGTTCTCCTGTTTGTGTTTAAGGTGTGAAGGAAAGGAGGAATGTTTCATCTTTTCAAACACGCAGAGCTTCTTATTTCAGCTCAGGCATGTAGAAGATAAGGATTTACGCTAAGCTGAAATTCATTCCAGAGCCGTTTGACTGCTAATCGTTGGGAATATTGGCTTTTTATCCAATGTCAGGGAAGCTCTAAACATGCTGCAGCTTCATTTCTAAGCAGGGTTGAGTTTGTTGTAGGTTTGGTTTGAGCAGAAGGTTGTTGCTTCAACGCACAGCGAGCGTCTATCTGTTACATATTGATGTTTCTCTCTGACTTTTTAGTGTTCATAACTTAAAGCACAGCAATTATGTGCAGCTCTATCTGTACTTTTTTCATCTCTTCTGTGTAAAGAAATGAATTTGGCCTTTCATGTATAGAAAGGCCAGTAAATCAGGACTTTCTGTACATGAAAGGCCTGAGTTACTGTATTGATTTTGTTTTTTTGTGACTTTCTAATATTTATGCCCAAACATCCTGTGAAAATTGAAAAAGTTTTCTTAAAGAACATTTCCTCCAACATTTACAGTTTGTTTGAAATAACAAAGAGCTTTAATTTTCTCAAGCAGTCATTTATTGGGCGTAAACCTACATGGTAAGTGTCTGCTACGTTTGGTGAAAGCTGCAATATGTAAAAATGTATTTGTTAATGTGAGACAGACAATCTGTGAAAAGACCAATCTCCTCCATCTTTTCCCTGAACTGCTATTACTGTCTGAAGAAAAGCGCCAAAAACAACCAATCAGAGCTAGGAGGCGGGTCTTATTGATGTCAATCAACCTTGTGAACACGCTGCTAAATATGCTAATGATGGGGAAACAACTCACTCAACTCTGTGTCCACCATTTATGACAGGATATGCTAGTTGCAGTGTAGCACAGAGCAAGGGGCATGATTGACAGCACTAAGACCCGCCTCCTGGCTCTGATTGGTTGTTGTATTTCGTACTGGGAGCACTGGGAGAAGTCAAGGAAGCTCAGTTTTTTTCATAGATTATCTGTCTCATATAAACTGTCACGACATGGTGACTGTTTCAACAAATATGTACAAGAATATATATTTTTTAAAGTTAAATACTGCAGCTTTCAGAGGACACGGCTGCACTGAATCTTTCAGATCCACCGCAGTAGGAGTTTGTTAGTAGGCCTGTCTGGGTAAAGGTTGGTGTTTTTCATGAATCGGAGTGTAAAATGAGTTACAGTTCATGTTTGACTGAAGCCCAACGTGTCGGAGAATCTCAGTGGACTTTAGTTTGAAGGATCTTTGAAGCGTTTTGGTGACATCCAAGGCCGTCCTGTTTGAGTCTTTCAGAATAAATTGTTAATATTTAATGAGGAGGCAGATGAGTGGAAGTAAACGGGTGAATTGAAGGTGGTGGAGTGACTTACAGAGGATCATTTGGTTTCCTCGCGTCTCGTTGCTGGTGGTTGTAAAGAATTTGAAATGAGTTCATTGTGATTTTAGCTGCGTTTCAGTGTGATTGTGCTGCTGACACAGAAATCCTGGAGACGACACGAGTCTGCAGGCAGGAGAGAAATGCAGACATAATGCTAAGACGGAAACGCCTTCTGAACACACATTTCCATAAGACTGCAAGCAGAGTAAACTCATTCAACAATAATAATCGGTTTACATTGTCATTACCTAGCAATATGTTGAAAGCAACGTTGTTGTTGTGTTTCTTACAATGCACAGCAGGACTTCTGCGTTATACGTCTGTCCTTGCCTTTTCTCTGACATGACAGTTCCTCTGCAGGGACGCTGCAGAATTCAATAACACGTATTAAATCAGTTCTCTGGATTTAAATATTCATGTTTTTGGAGCATGAACAGATTCCTACATTTGCATATTATACAGAGTCAACAAGATGAAGGGCTGCATGACTTTATGTGGCTGAATTAGCTTTGAAGCCCTCATTGGTTTTAAATTAGTTTTATAGCAACTTTTTGGGCTCCCAGTGAAAACTGTAAACTCAAACTAGTTATCTACTTGTTGACTTCTGACTTTCAGCTCTGAATATGGCACACTTTAAAATAAATTTGGAATGCAGTTGGATAAAAGTTGGTCAGGATTAAAATATTTTACTGACTGAAATAAACAGCATTAAAAGAGCTGTTTTTAACGCTGTTTATTCAACTGATCTTTGCCAGGTCAAAGATCAGTTGAATTTTGACCTGGCAGGTAGGAGGGTGAGAAGAATGCCTGTTCTGTCAACTACAGAACTACAAAAGAAAACTTTATCATGATTACAGACAAAGCCAAACTCATTTAAATATTTTTTTCTTTTTAAACGTATGTTTCTATTTACATTTTCTTAGAAAATGCTATGAGTTGGGGCTGAAAAACCAGCCAAAACCAGCATTTCAATATCAAAAATTGTGAATATTTATAATTATTGCTTTAAAGAGTGAGTTGCTAAGCAACCGAAGAGTGATTTAGTTGATGCCAGACACCTTGAGATGTGATGAGGTTGTTTTTCAGCTGTATTTTGCAAAACTGCAATAGAAACACTTTTTCACATCATATGAGTCACATAATCAACAGGAGGATGTTACTACTGACAAAAACCACAAAGAAGACAAAAGGAAGTGGTTCGAGGGCGATGGCGTGGCATGTTTTTTAATGAGCAAACTTATTCACACGTGATTTTAATTCCCTTTTTGTTTTTTAAAATGGCAACACTGAAATTGCGAATTAGTTTTTTCAAGATTAGTGGAATATCAATGAAGTTTTGCAAACATTTGTAATGGAAATGTAGCAGGACGCTGAAGGACTGGAGTTTGATGTGAGATCAGTTCAAAGTTCTTTTTTAAAAATCAGAATTAGCTTGTTTTTTTTGTTTATGCTTACAAACAAGGCATTTTTGCAGATATAAAAGGCAAAGTTTTCTGAAAACATTCATTCTGCTCATTAATGTATGTATTTTGTGCAGAACTAGCTGTAATGACAACAAATGCCAACATGTGGGAGTTTCTGCTGGCAGTTGAAGGAAACGCATCGACTTCAGGATTTGGCAGAAAGCTCCAAGTATGATTAATCACATGGAGATGAGACCAAATTCCTTTAATTTGAGCTCTAAGGAGTTTCCCTCATAAGGAATGAAGCCAAGTGACAGACGGACGGCTAAAATGATCCACTTTCATACGTGATAAGTGAAACATCACCAAGTATTAAAACATTTGCTTTTTGTCAGAAGATGCATGGCCCTGCAGGACTGGCACACACACACACATTTAGTTGTTTTATTAATGTGACCTGGGAGCGTCTGTGTTAAAGTGAACGTAAACTGGCTCAGTCGGCAGCTCCTGTAGAGGGAGGAGAAGAGGAGGCGCTGCAGATCAGGGACCGAGGGAGGTCAAAGTCACTTCATTCTGTTAGTGACGTGCAAAACTCCAGATGGGTTTGGACACAAGAATGGAGAAAGAAGTCCCCAAGCAGGCTTTATGGGGCCAAAGGTTCGACCGTCCGAAATAAATATGTGGTTCAACAGTTACTGTAAGTGTTGATATAAATGTGTAAGAAGGCTTTCACCATCACAGCAGCACTTCTCTACGCCATCTATCGATGCCACTTACAGTCGCTCGTCAGAGTGTTGTAGTTCCGCTGGGTCTTTGCTAATTGCTGCTGGCTAGTTTGAAGGAGCCGAGTGAAGGAGGCATGTGGAATCAAACCCAGGATGACCACATTAAGGACTAGAGTCTCAAATTTAAGGTTGGATTATTAAAATGAATTACATTATTACAATAAAACATTAATAACTTAGAGATTCTTTCCACATCTTTGCCTTCCCTGCCTGCGTACGGCGCTGTGTTGTTGTCATTAACATTTTGCTGTTAGCGGTCACCAAGGCCTGTTTTAACAAACGCCTGATGTTTCAGGATCGCCTGCAGACATGACACTGGTTCCACCACATCACTTAGAGTTAATGAGTCCCACATCCAGTTTGTACATTATTTCACTTAAATGCGGGCCCCTCATATTTCCGCTCTAAATAAGAAACATGGCTGGTTTCTTATTGCAGGAAATCTGCAGGCTGCAGGTAGCCATCACTGAGCATGTCTGCTCCACTGTGCCTCTAATGACGCTCAGGTTTCTGATCTCCACCAGCGCTTGTTGGGTAACAAGGCGATAATTACAGACAGATGGAAAGCTGCTGAAAAACCAATAAAAACAACGTCTGACGGTGTCGCGGAGACGTTTCCAACTGGAAACGGATTCTTCTGTGGATCAACCGTTGAATATTGCATCAGCACATCTGCTTTTTCACTCTCATATCTTTTATTCATATTCGACTCGGGCGGCGTTTTGCTAGACATTTTGTTGTGTGTAGATTTTGTTGCTGCAACTAATCAGTTAATTTAGCGATTAATCAAAAAAAATGGTGCAGATTTTACAATCTTTTCTTAATATTACATTGAAATATGCAAATAAATAAAAAAAATTATGTAATAAAATAAACATTTTATTGCCTAAGATGCAACAGGATTCCTGTTGTAAATTTGAACCAGGTGAAGCTAAAACTATCCAAACATATTCACAGACTAAGGTGGGTTTATCTTAAACATAAATGTATTTTTTAATAGTTTTGGCTTAATTACTGCTCTGAATATGTTGGGGGATTTTTTCACCAAATTGCCTCTTTTTTGAGGTTGTACTCCAGTTAACGATTACTTAATTACAAAAATTAGCTGACAATTATCTCAGTAATCGATTAATTATGATTAATTATGATTAATCTTATTCATTGTGTCATCCCTAGAGTAGATTCATAATTAATATAAAAAACTGATAGTGAATGTATTTCTTGTCATATTCTTTCAGGTAATAAAATCAGTCATGGTGCTTTTATTTACATAATAATGGAGAAAAACCTAAAATATCCGGACATTAATGTCTGATTACAGTAAATAACAGAAATACGTTGAAGCCCTGATTTCCCCCCCCCCTCTTTGAACTGCGTTTTTTTAGTTCTGCTCACTCAAAGCGACCCGTTCTGTTCCAGGCTGGGATGATCCGAACCGACTCGGATGAGTATTTTATCGAGCCGCTGGAGAAAGGCACTCAGGAGCTGGAGGACCAGGGCCGGGTCCATGTGGTGTACCGGCGGTCGGCGCTGCTGCAGGCCCCCTCTGACAACTCACTGGACTACCAGCTGCAAGGTAGGAGGCCGACTGACAGGAACCCGGCTGGTAGGATAGACTGACGTCAACTGGAGCTTCTGGATTACACAGACTTTATCTGTTTTCTTAAAGTGGGAGCAATAACTGCCAACAAATTTCTCATGAAATGTGTTTTCTTGTATAAAAAACTGGGTAGTCGAGTTGAATGATTGCTAATTATCTGTGTTCTGACTGTAAGCAGCAGCGATTTTCTGCTATTTACCAAAGCTGAAGAAAACAGAGTAACTTCTTGTTAATTTTAAAGCTTTTTGCAATCATACAAGATATGGATGGAGCTAAAACAAAATATCAAAAACAAGAAACAGATTCCCTCAATAGGAGTGGATTCACAGCACACACTGCAACCTCAAACATCCATATTTTATGTCAGTCAGTATTGAAAAATGATCTGTTACAGTCAATGTCCAATGCTTTATGGAAACTTGCAATAATTCAACTAAATCAACAAATGTTCTTCATTTTTTTTATTTTATTGGACTTTATTTGAAAAGACACACACCTAACATGAAGTCCTCAGTTTATGTTTCTTTTTAAGACTCAGAATGATTCTGTTGGCGTTAAAAAACTGATACACGATTTCTGCTTTTGAGAAAACTAACTTCCATACGAGTCTGTTCAAACTAGCCTTTTAATTAGCCACATGCTAATCAACATTTGGTTTTCTGACGTGAAACAACAGAAATCCGTATTTAGGGAAGTTGTGCACAAAGTAAATCATTTAGTAAATCTTACATTTACAGACTAATACTGCCAATAGTGCTCTGCTTCATTGGCCACTTGCTGTGTGTTTCATGTTAGCCTGTTTTTAGCTTCTTTTTAACAATCTGAAGCTGACATGCTGTTGCAGCACACAGGAGCTCAGCCCCATTATTTATCGCAGCAGGAAGGAGATCACTGTCTGAGCTGATCACTTTTCTTAACCTCTGGGAACAGAATGGAGACACACAAAGGAAAACATGTTCAAAACCCAAACAGCGTACGCTTCCTTCTAAGTGAAAATGGAGGAACAATAGATTAAAGGGTTAACGTGGTGTGTGTGATTGATGCTGTGGGAGATTATCGCCGTTAGGCGCCGCCGCCGCCACGGCTGTGGGATTCTTTCCCCGCTCCCTCCTGGGATGTTTTAGTGTTGATTGGATTTCTTACCTTTCGCCGGCTCAGTTTCTGCCGGAGGATTGTTGAATTGATTTTATGGCTCTCCTGTTGGCAAAGACACCAGATCTGTAATTCATCCTTTTCCTTATCATCTGCTGCTGTGATCCTGAAGCTAAACGCACAAACTGACCTCAGGAAAACATTTTTTATCCACCACAACCCAAAGGTGGATGAATGGAAACGAATATAATGAACACATACCTTTATGTTCAGTGAGTTTAGGTAAAGACATTTTTAGCAGTTGGCAGTAGAGATGCTGCACTTTGAGTCTCCTTTGCTTAGCAACAGCAGCTGAGCTTCTATTAAAATGTTAAAAAAACATCGATATTCTGCTAACGTCAAAAAAACAGTTTTGGAACTGCTGTATTCCCATTATATAAGAAACAAATAAGTTTGTTCAAGTGATAAGTCATTAAAAACATGCAGCGCCGGTTGTTTATCTGCAGAAAAGATTTTCAACATAAGCTAATTGTGATACAGCAGAAAAACCACCTGATACTAGCACAAAACGTTTTATAGAAAAACATGACAGGTTTTGAAAACTGAGAAACTAATTTGTTTTCGTAATTGCAATTTGTGCAATTGTGTGATAAGTGGAAACGCAGCGGGTGTTCACACTAACCTGTTTTCTCATATTCGCTGATACAGATAGTTTAATTTTTAGTGTGGCTTTGCGTTTATTCTGAGTAAATTGTTCTTTTTTAAGCTATAGAGCATATCAGGAAGCTAGCAGATTGTGTTTCCTACCATCGTTCTGGATGCTGAGCCTTGTGTGCGGTCAGGACGCTGTGTTTGTTTTGGCATCTTCACTTCCTGTTGTGAGGCATCAGGGTCAGGCTGTGAGCTGCTGGGCCACTCGGCAGCAGAGAGGCTTCCAGTTCACCACAAGCAGAACAGAAAAGCAGCTAAAGTTTCTTCATTTTACCTTGAAAACACTGGCTCAGCAAAAAATTAATTAAGTTTAATTGTGTTCATGGTATCTCATTGTTTCTGTTGAAGCCCAGATGTGATGAATTTAAGAGGAAGCATCTCCTGATGGACCCAGAACTGGAGTCATGTTCCTGAAATTAGATATTTTTTCATTTGATTAGTTGGATGACACACTTTTCAACCGTTCGTTGGGACTTTGTTAAAATATGTTCAGATTCAAAAGGTATAGTACCTTGCTAATTTCTTCAGAACAATTATTCTTGTGGCTATAAACAATTAATCAATTGAGATAAGTTTGATCATTTCCATTCTGATAATATCTTTGAAGGGCAATTTTGTTTACAGTGACTTCACAATCCATTTCATTTCATCAGATCCCAGTTATTTCTGTGACCATTGTGGGTTTTTCTTCCATTAACCAAAAGGCACCAGTTTGGTGTGTTTGGTTGAACATTTTTAGATGAGAGGATTACCGTCACTCATTCATTCTCTTCTCCGCAGTACAATCTCCATATGCAGGGACAGAAGGGACATTTGCTTCACTAACATTTCTCCGTCATAAATCAAGGAAATATAAATTCAGCCACTTGCTTTACTAGCATGTAATCTGGACATTTAGCCATTCTTCTTGGTACAATTGATGCAGTTCAATCAAACTAACTGTTCATCTTTCCTCTGGCTGTATGAAAACTTCTGACCAGTTTCTGTTTGGTAGTTCTCGAACCAAAACTTCTCCGGTTCTCCAGGAAAGTTGGGATGTTTCTGTTTGTGTTCCCCATCGACTGTTTTTACTCTTAACTGGAAGCAGTTATTGGTTTGAAGTCAGAAACCTGCAGCGGGATCTGAGCTGCACGTCGAAGTTCAGTTCCTCCTCTGATCAAAGCCAAAAGAACAGAGAACTTAAAAAACTCAATAAATGTTAGCCTTTTGATCTGATTTAATCTCTGTGCCTGGTTAGTGTTTCACCTCAACACCGAAGCCTTCTCTGCTGCTTTGGCTGAGTTTTGATCAAGCCGGTTGGATTTACTCTATTTTGTTTCAATCAATGTCACGAATCTGTCAGAATCAAATATAAACTACAAATTAATTGTTTTTCCTGTTGAATGACTTCTAACACACCAGTTAAGCTTAATCATCTTTAACCAGAACAGTTAATCAGGGATTATTAATACATTATTTACATGTTTTTATTTCTAAATGAGCAAAATTAGACACCAAAAAAGGAAGGATTGTTTTTTTGGTGTCAAATCTCAGAATCAGAGGTAAGAGTATTGTTTTTATGTACCTCCCGCAATGACTTATGGGTAAATTTTAAGCACTTATCTGCACAAAAATATTAATTGTTCTCTTCGAACAGAAAAACTGTCTTCTATGTTTTAATCGTTTGTACTTGGATCAAATAGATCAGATTTGTCTCTCCATCCATCTGAGTCAGAGCTGGAGAGCAGCGTTGTGTTTAGCTTCGTTACCTTGCAGCTGCAAGGTTCCTGGTTTGAATCCCAGCTCTTGTTCTTCCTCCTGCGCTACAAGAGCTGAACTCTGCATTCACACCAGCCCGTTTAGCTCACTGTAATCAAACTCTAGTTTATCGTTTGGTGAGATGTGAATACTTAATTAGACCAACAACGTGAACAAACCTTAAATGCAGACCGGAAACCGCTCCAGAAGTAGGAAGTAGACTACAGCACAGGGCATTTTGGGTAAATACGACTAAAACAAACACGCAAGCCTAGTGGAAGAAATGACTTGTTGTATTTTACCAACAACAAAAGAGAAATCCTGCAGCGGCTAAAATCTGATGCTACTCTGTTTTTGTTTACATTTGGTGAAGAAGGAAGTTGTGCTCAGTGGTTTTTGTGTCATTTCCTTCTGTGGCTCTTGGTGCAGCGCCCCCTCAGGCGAGGAGGGGAACAGGTTTTTTAAAGGGTTTGGATCATTTGAGTGCAGTGACAAAGAGAAACACAGCAGCTAAAAATATAACAAATGTTCAATTTTGTTCCCCAGTTTACTGGACTGTCATCAGGAAAAAACCCTAAAGTTCACTTAGGTATGAATGTGTGTGTGTGTGTGTGTGTGGGTGTGTGTGTGGGTGTGTGTGTGTGTGTGTGTGTGTGTGTCTCCATGGTTTAGCCTGGCTACATGTAAAAGATGGATGTAAAACATGGAAGAAGTCTCTGTTCAGTTGTTTCGTAAAGCTTTAGTCTGAAGACTTGGACATTAAAATAAAATTCAAGCTCAGCTGTCAGCCACCATTTAGACACTGGTCACATCTTATAGATCCAGTCAGTTTGTGCCATTTGAAGAAAATCAAGTCGATGATGTGATTTATTAGTGTGGACGGAGCATTAAATTAAAAATAAATATCAGTTTTTTGACTTCATTTCACAGCCTCAGGACATTGTTCTGGCTAAACAGACATCAGAAAGTTAAAACTGAGCGTTAAAACGGTCTGAAAACTTCAGGCCGCAGCATGGAAAGCTGGTTCCTCTCATTCTGAGATGTGACCTCAGCTGTGGGAACCGCGCCTTTAGCAGGTCACACCAGAGAAACTTTACCTCCTGTTTATGCAACAGGAATCTAAGCAAATAATTCCCCAGATCGCTCCTTTATTTTGGCAGTTTCTCCTCTGAAGCGTGTAGAAACGAGATTCTGCAGACACTCCTGGAAGGAAAAACAGTCGGGAACATTTTTTGTTTTCCTATAAAACACATTTCTGTAGCAGAGGTGCCAAAGAAAGCAGCTGTAAGCAGGAAGGATTACACTGCTGAGGTGATGATAATCATCCCAAACATTGTTTCTTTGCAAGCTGTCGGAGATCATCGGTTTGATTCTTTGGACAGATTCATATCTGAAGGTACTGCCTCTGATATTTAATAGTTTTTATTTTTAGAGTTTAAGTTTCTGCTGCATCTGTTCTGTGAGGAGAAGCTTTTTTAAATTCCTTGTTGTACAGCAAATGTTTGAACTGTGTAGCTGCCCCTTGTGGTCACAAACTGTAATATTTTATTCACCAGATGCAGGTAAATATTTCTTGGATTTGATAGATAATGTTAATATTTAAACAGACAAGTTTTTAAGGTTATTTTATGTGACCCTGCAGAGTCTATAGGCGGGCCACGTTCGCCCCCAGGCCTTCAGTTTGACACCTGTGTCTTAAGGTGTAGGAAATATTTCAGGCAAACAGAAAAACCCTAAAAATTTCGTTTTTAGGAACTTTATTTTGCCTAAATTAGCTACTGACAGAAGAAAACTTTTTTCTTGTTGGTGTATTTAATTAATCAAGAATCCAGGAAGGAAGTGAAGAGTAAAATGTTACAGGAATGTGATTCACTGCCTAAATTCTCCCGTTTCTTTTCATCGAAGGGAAATGAGTGATTTCCACCTCAATATGAACATCTGCACCATGAACTCCATTCTGTCCAGATCTTTGTGTCATTTGTTCTGTTTCTGTGGAGCCGCTCAGCGTTTCCTCTCCGACTCTGGAGCGTGTTCAGAGTTTGAAGGCATTGAACCAGTTCCTGTGTAAATCCTTTGGAGTCCTCTGGCCTCTGAAAACGAACGCTCCAGGACGGCTTCCAGGCCGAACCGAAGTCGTAAAGTCGGTGGATGATGGAGTCTGAGCTGCTGTTTCCAGCAGATTCAGACACCAGGCTTTTTTTTCCGGAGTCTGGCTGGAGTCGTTGTCTGAGAGACGAAGGCGGAGAGCGTTGTCTCATTTGTTGGATGCTGGAGGAGATGAGCAGACAGAGCATGATGGATGAGTCACAAGTTACATATCTGAAACCTGATCATAAAACACCAGAGCTGCATAACGTCACTGCTTCACTGCTGTGCATAAGCAGGTTTTCATGTTTCCAGAAGCACACCTAACGTTCCGGGAGTCGGTTTTAGTTTTTACTGGTTGGATGAAGAGGCCAGTAGGAGTGCGGCAGACTTTCTCCAGAGAGCTGCAAACTCTGCAAGGCCACAGGTAAAATTTCAAACTGATTGTCTTTGCTGTCCTGAGCTCCACTGAATGAACAGCTTGAGTTCTGAGCCGGTTGATAAATGCAAATGAATCCTCAGCAGCAGCTAATGGCTTTTTTAATCCACACCTGGCTGCGCTGACGGACTCACCGTCAGGACTGTGAAACCGCTTCGCTCTGAACTTCAGACACGATTCAGCTCGACCAGGAGCTCATAAAGGAACACATCACAGTCCAGTTCCCGTTGAACCGGGCCGCGCTTCGACTCGGTGTGTCGACAGGAGCAGCAAATTATTTCTATAATTTCACAACATTCCAGGTTAGCAGGTGTTTTGCTGGATTGTTAGTGAGGATGGCGTCTCTTAGATATAGTGAGCAGGTAGTTGTAACAATGTGACCCCGTTAGGAGTGTGTGTGTGTGTGTGTGTGTGTGTGTGTGTGTGTGTGTGCGTGTGTGAGACGCCAGCTTTGAGTTCCTCAGTGAATTGTTAGCTTCTCCTGTGTGAGTCTGAACCGGTCCTCCTCTCGGCTCCTCGGCCTGAACCGGTCCTCCTCTCGGCTCCTCAGTCACGCCTCCACCTGAATCTGCTCTCTGTTTGCATCATAAACCGGCGGATTAAGCAGATATTTTCCAGGTTGCATCACGTCTTCAGAAGTACGAGCCCCGCATGCGCCTGATGAGCTCTTTCCATCTTAAACCTGCTGATAATTAGCCACTCCACACAAAGCCAAGAATGTGGAGGAGGATGGAAAAGACCTTGAGTGTTGTGCAACATCCCCATTAAAAAAAAGAAAAAGTCTTGCTTAACTTCCCATCTAATATGCCTTTGAATCATTTAGTTGTTTTCCAAAAGTCTTCTGGCAGTGGTGCATCTTTCTTTCTTTCTTTCTTTCTTTCTTTCTTTCTTTCTTTCTTTCTTTCTTTCTTTCTTTCGCTCTCTCTCGCTCTCTCTCGCTCTCTCTCGCTCTCTCTCGCTCTCTCTCGCTCTCTCTCGCTCTCTCTCGCTCTCTCTCTCTTTCTTTCCATCCAGTCTGCAGCAGAAAACCAGATGTTTTAAATTCCTCCTCCTTGTTGCGATCATACATCCATTCTGTCTTTTGCAGACGCTGTCTGTAAGATGGAGAATGTGATGTTGCAACACTTTTGGTTTTCTTTGTGTGGCTGCAGCATCTTTGCATTGTGTAAGAATGTTAAAGCTGCAGGAGCTAGGAACCAGAGAAACAGGCCAGCGGAGGATTCTGTGGTGGATTTTGAGGTTTTGCTGGTTTTGTTTAAACTTTATGCCTGAAAACATTGATGACTGAGGCAAAGCAGATGTTTTAAACACTGAAAATATGAGTTAGAAGCTGCAAAAACACAAAATCTTACAAACTCTTCACTGCTCAGCAAGATATGAGCTTAATTACTTAGTTTTGATTTATTTTACTTGTAGCAAGACATTTTTCCTGCATCTTGCTGAAAAGTTACTTATAAGTTTTGTTTTATTTCAAGTGTAACAAGATATTTGGACTGGAAACTAGACCAACAATACTTTGTAATGTTTTGGACTTTTATCAAATCACCAGTCGTCATGCAACATGAACCTCTCAACATATTTTACAACCACAGACTTCCATGTTTTTCATTAAGATTTGATGTGACGGATAAACACAAAGAAACATTTTTTTATTATTATTTTAACCACGTATGGTTGTATTTACTAACTCTGACTTCTGAAGGTAACTGGTTGCACTAGGTTTTATTTTGGGGTATCAGAATAGAAATAGCTGGAAACTAATGCACTTTCCAAAGTTCAGACACTATAAATTGAGTTTGTCTCATTTGCAACCATCCCACAAGCAAAAAAACTACGGTGGCCCAGAAGGGTCATGAAAATGCAGAAACCACAACGGGAGCTGAGCTAACGTTTGTTTCAGCATGAAATACTTTTCACCAACAAGGCAGTTCAAAGTGCTTCACATAACGGAGACAAATCATGGATCAGTTGCTCCAGATCTTACTGAAACTTTAGATCTTTAATCCCAGAAATGGTCTTCAGGTGACAGAAGACCAACTTTATAACTGACTTTATGTGACTCTGAAGGTTCAGCTCTGAGTCCATCACTAACCCTGTAATAACTGAAGCTGTGCTGATTCTTTTTACACAACGTCTGTTGTGGTTTTTGTCACTGAATTTCTTTTTGCATTTTCATCCTTTGCCTTGTGGGCCACCGTAGGAAACAATGAGTCCATGAAAACACAACCAGGTGTTTCTGTCTCCCCAGTGAAGAGCTCAGACTGAATCACTGAAGAAACCCTGAAATCTTGGGTGCAGGTCTGAGTTTGTTTGGGTATTTTTTCCTGCCCTGCTCGTTGGCAGGAACTCGACCTTGACTTGCGAAACGGCAGCAGCTGAACGCTCTGCAGGCAGGTTCGTTTCCTCAGTACATTGTATTCCCATCCAGAACCAGCACAGTCTGAATTATTATTATGATTCGTTATGTTTGGCCATGATGGAGGATTAAACACAAAATGAACACAAATAATAATTTAAGAGAGCTCTCCATCCATGCTCAACCATAGAGAATAGAAATCCCTCTGCCATCTGTTAACAGATGTTTTCTCTTTGGTGTTTCTGAATCATGACCTCTGACCTTAACAAAGTGAGGCATGCAGTGCTGAGATGTTGCTCTGGTCATTATGTGACCTCCTGGATGAATCACCCAGCTGGTTTTGGACTAATTTCTTCTCTGTGAGGTTCTCCACTCTTCCATTTCCACTGTGATGGACTGGAGTCTGAGAGCTTTGGAAATGACTCTAACATTTTCCAGACTGATGGATGTTTGTGACTTTCTCATCTGTTCTTGAAGTTCGATAGGTGCCTTGTTGCTTTTTGAAATATTGCTGCTTTCTTCATTTTATCAGAAAAGCTCTATAAAAGAGTCTTGTTTTTCTTTTTGTCCGGTCTGGAAGTAATCAGGTCTGGATTTACTGAGTGAAATTCAACCAAAAAAAATTGTGGCTAGTCATAGTCAATGCAGGAATTAGCAATGGGGGCAATTCCACACATGGACAGGTAGTTTCCCTTAACTGTTTGTTTTTAAGTGTGGCTAAAAAGCTAAACTTTACAGAACTTTATGTGCTAATAAGAACATCAGATAACCTGATAATTCTGTAATATTATGTCTGCATATCTGGTTTGTTTACTAAATGCATTGGAAACTGCTGAGACAAACTGGGAATCAAGGAAGCGATGAGGAGGCTCCTCCTAGAAACCTTAAAGTTTCTATTTTAAGAGTCTGGCATCATGGAATCTGCGTAGGTTTGCTAACTGCTAACGCAGAAACAAACAGGACAGAAAACATCCTGTGTGTAGGTGGAAATAGACTCCATTCATAAACGTCCACCTCCCCCCGTCTCTGGCAGCCATTATTCACTTTGCGCTTTTATATCGGTTCTTTATCAGCTGTTTTTTGGAAGGGGAAGCAGTTCGCTGCTCAGCCGGCGTTCAGCGATGACATTGGGTTGTTTGTTCTTGGACAGAAAAAACCCCCACAGATGCAGGTCACGAAAATATATTGAACTGCCTGAGAGGAAATACAGTAAAGTTTTCTTCCAGAAAGCGGGTTTGGAGCCCGGCATGAATGGAGCCTAAGTTTCGCTGCATGTTGTAGGCGAGCGACCCAAACAAGGCCCGGCGTTGTCCGCTGCATTTCTGCCACTTCTGACCGGCCTCAGGCTCCTGGCTCAACAACAGATAAGCAGGAAGAGAAGCCATTCAAATGTAAACAGCCTGCCTTAAAGAGTGCCTTTAAAAGTCACCTTTTATTTAATAATCTGGCACATTTTCTTATTAGTTAGCATTTTATTCTGGCAATACTTAAGACGTTAAAGGAGCTTAAAACAAAATGCTGAACGTGACAGAAGCTGAAAGACAGTCCAGTGGATGTCAGAGTTGTCTGTCTGTTTAGTTGTTTTTCTGTTAAAAATTATAAACAAACTGTCTCCAGTTCATTTATCTCGTCGGCCATGTTTGTTTTGTTTCAGGTTTGATCTCGATCTCAATGTGTTTATGGGACCAAACCTGTTACTTCTGTGATATTTTTTAGCATAATTTGTGAAATTTTTCACGTTTTGAAAACCAGCTGTCATCATTTACATTCATTAAAAGCAGAGCTGGGTAGTAACTGGTTACTTTTACTCAATTACATTTACTTCAGTAACTTTTTTTGGGGAAAAAGTACTATTAGGAGTATTTTTACTACGCTGTGCTTGTTACTTTTACTTGAGTAATTTTATTATGACGTATTTCTTCTCTTACTTTAGTAAACTTTTAGGTTCTCTGCCCACTTCTGGTTAAAAGTACTTTTTGAATTTACTCGTGTTGTTTTTATCTGAATGATGCAGGTGCAAGAAAAAAAAGAAAACCCAAATATTAAGGTTTCCTGTTGCTTTATGCACTAAACCAATGGCTAAATTCACCTTCATTTTTTTCCTGAGGTGTTGAAGTGCAGAGCCTCACCAACAGCGTTAACTTTGCAGGTTAGACACAGAAAACTCGTCCTCAGGCGAAGACGAGTAAAAAAAGATAATTTATTTATTAAAATGGAGGCTGTGTGCAGCGGTTGACAATATTTCATGTTTTTTGTTTTGAGAGTGAATCTGTAAAGTTTTATTCTGAATTAAAGAGCCAGAAGTCTGACAAGATCGTCGTCACGGCGACGCGCGCTTTCTGATGTTTCAGTGATTTTAAAGTTCTCGCATCATTTTTAGATTAACGTTTGAATTAACTTCGACTGACAAGAGACAAAGCTTCATGTTTTAAATAATTGTCTTCATCAGATAGAGCAAAAGAAAAAAAAACCTTTTAAAATTCAACCAGTTTGAGATTTTACTTAAAGGGAATTATGAAGTAAAGGAGAAAGTGATCATCTGCTTTATTTTTATGTTTTATATAAGATTCATCTTCAAGCACATCAGTTTAAGTTTGATCAAGCACAAACATCCACATTTCTGATCCAAAGAAAATTCCTGGACTGGACCATCAAACTCCAACTCCTCCAGCAGCAAAGCAAGGGTTAATTTCAACCATTCCTGAATATAAACTTAATAAATACAATTTAAGATGTAGCATCTACAAACTATTTCTCTGCTCATGGATTCATGGTATTTCACTTATTTACCACAATTTAATCAGGCATTAATTTAGCACTCATTAAACCTTCCTTAATTATTTTAATATGAATAGACATTTTACTCCTGAAGTGGCATTAATTTAAATATTATCTACTAATCAAGAGAACCATGTGTATTTCCTCAACATTTCAGTTCTGTCAGTGAACTGACCCATTGATCTGCTTTCAGTCTTTGTGTTTGAGAGATAATTTCCATATACTGAGATGAATTGTTCTGATTTTACTGTAATTTTCCTGATGTTCTTCACTGATTGTCTTTGGATGTGGAAATGCTTGTTTAAAGTAACACTCATCATTATCGATGCCAAACTAATCAGAAACAACAGCTTTCTGTCTGAGAATCATAAAGACACAGAAGAAAACCTCCCAGTTTTTATTCTTTGAAATCTTACTGGTGTTTTCACCATTTAATATCTGATACAGTTCATATCTGCAGTCTGCAGCTTCTTTTTGCCCTGATATTTGAATTCCCTGATCACAAGCGAAGCTTTGACCCAGTTCGCCTCCGCTCTGTGCGTTTTATACTCGCCTCCTGTGAGGTTAAATTGACTCTGAGGCCTTTTCTGTTTCGCCCACCTGATGCTGTCGGTAAACTTCTTGGTTGAAAGTTGTAGAGTTGCTCTTACTGCTCAGTTGCATCAGAGTGTGCCACTTCTCCCTCCTCATCCTATTTTCTCTATTTACACGTTCAGTTCCTCACTCATGTCGCCATGCCAGCTGGAGTGCGAGGAATTAAGGAAATGCAGCTTCAGCAAACATTTGAGGGTTTTCGACAGACATCTATAAATATGAGAGATAATTATAAACTAAGCTTGAATCTGCAGCTATAAATTCCAACTGATGAGGAATAATGTTTTTCACTACAGTCCATATATTCACATATTTCCTTTGAGTCTTTTTACTTTAGTAAAGTGTTAATCTCACTTCCTCCACACTCACTGGTAGGAATCTTAAAATGAAAGCTTCCTTTAATTGTCACTCTGAAATGTTTACTGCAGTTCTCAAACTCAGAGTTTTGGAGATTAATATATTATTTTTACCTGATTATAAACGAAGATCCTCGTCCAGCCAAGCTGCAGCTCCAGTCGTACATTTTTTAAATTCTGCTCTGACTGTAGACAAACTATTTTCATGTTTTATGAAGATAAACACAAACTCAATACTATTTTTGATAGACATTTTTGCTCTAGTTAAAAACAGAAATATTAAACAATTTAACCCCCATTTAGAAAAATAGCTAATTTAATAGTGTCGCCTTGTTTCATAAAGATAGTACCTGGATCCAATGTTGATATCCTTCATGTAAGCATGGACCTTTAATTCAACGCCGTTTGCTTCTTTTTGCTTGTTGTTGATGTAAATAAATTTTACAAATAAGGGATTGCCCTATGCTAAAGTTAATTTTGTTTTAAAATAATTACGTTTGCATTTCTGTGCCGTGCAAATGTATTCAGCAGCAACGCTTAACAATCTTTCTGGCGCTTACCAACTTTCCAGAATCCTATAGCAACTATTAAAAAAAAATAAAAAAAAAGTTACTAGCAACAAATCTAGTTACTGTATTTGTGTTGTTAGAGATTTTAGCAACATGTGACAGTCTCACAGTCGTCCTGCACTGCCGTTCATCAAGCTGGGATGTAAATATAACTTTTTCCTTTCCTTGACTCCGTTGCTACCCTAAAATAACATTAAAATAAAGCTAACATTTCCACTAATGCTTTTTGGATAAATTCTACTCACTTGAATTTATGTAGTAAAAGTTGAGGTGAAGAATTAGTTCTAAAATTATTTCATAAAGTTAATTTGAATTTGGTTTTGTACTCACTTTCCGTCTATACTTTACTCAGCTTTTTGGCAAGAATATTTACTACTTATTGCTGCAGATACAGGAGTTTTGCTGAACTTTTTAATTTGCTCTCAAACATTGAATGCTGTTGCATTAGCTTTTGCATTAGCTTGTTGTGTTAGCTTGTTGCATTAGCTTATAGTGTTAGCGCAGCTAGCTTGTGGTAAAATGTAACATCTGTTTTTTCCTGTGTGCCTGCTTCATGGGTAGCGTATCTCCAAACAGTGCTGTTATTTAGCCCTGTTTAGCTAAACAGGGCTCATGTTTTTGGTTCTTGTACTTTTCATGTTAGCAGAGTTTAAAACTTTTACCGCGTTGGAGAGCTGAGTGGCTAGCAGGAGGTCAGTGACGGAGTGTTTTTCAGAACTACTGCTGAAAGAAGTGCAAAAATGTGGGCAAATGAGGTTTGATTTTCATGAACTTTGATGCAAAGAGTATGTAAATAATTATTTTTTTAGTATCTGCTATATCAAAGGATGGCCTATGTTTGACAACACTGGTGCCAAAGCATGTTTATTCCCTCAGACATTTTATAATTGTGGATTTCTACAAATACAATTCATATAAATACTTTTTATATGTTTTACTTTAAAAATCAGAGGAAATATGAAAGTTCCAGATGATTAAACTAAGATTTGCAGTAGATTAAAGGTGACCCTCCTGCTCAGATTCAAACTGCCTTTTACCTTTGCAGTGAAAGTCCCATAACTGATTTTGTTAGCTAAGGCAGCAAAGAGCTAGAAATCATTAGCTCAACTTTAATATAATTCCCAGTAGGAGGTTGAGTGTTGGCTTCAAATTTATGCCCTAAAACCTCACAGGAGCCTGTTTATAGTGATTTAAAAGCGCAGGTGGGCCACAGAGAAAGCACACAGACACACACGCAGCTTCTTAACGCCTCCAGCGCTTAGCAGCGCCGAACCGCAGCGCCGCATGGCGTCTCCAGAGGCGGGCTGCTTCGTCCAGCATCTTTTTGTCCTCTTGTGGTGCGCTGCTCGTAATTAGGCTGCGTTGTTGGTCCTGTCAGCACCCATTTTCATCTCTATTGACAAATGAGAAAAGAGAAACGGACAAAGCGTTGCTCATAAAATCCAGGGTAATTATTCTGGGTTTTATGTGCAATAGGAAGCTAAATTCCCTTATCTGACGCAGCAAATTGCCAGCATTAAATCACCTGCAGGCTTGGAGGATCTTGGTGTAGAAACAAGACATTAGCGTCTGTTATGGTTTATATCTGCTACGTCTTTTATGCCTGGTGAGTTAATTGCTCATTTATCGGGTTGCTGGTCTCATAAGGGGATAAAAACAAAGAGTGGCTCTTAAAAGGGGACTTTTATTTTTCTGAGAGATGCAGTGTATGATTTTGAAACTTTTACACTAACCGTAAAGTAACTTTGTCTTTCCTACTTGGAAGCCAAAGCTTTAGTTTGCAGAGACGTTGTAATGCAGGGGTGTCCAAAGTGCGGCCCCGGCAGCAGTTTGTGTCCGCTGAACTGATTTTGAGTGGCCCCCAATGGAGGCTTTTTATGTGTAATGTTATTTCCTAAATTACTTTTTACAATGGAAAATGTTAACGCAAAGTTTTCATCTTTTTACAGCCAGGTTTGTATAGAAAGTATAACCTCGTTCATTCAGAGACTTTCACTGAAAAACCGACTTTGCTGGACCCAAATCAGCTTTTATTTAATTTATGAAAATTGGCAAAACATAGGAAGTGATCTGAAGAAAGTGTTGCTCAATTGAGAACTTTGAAGACCAGATTTCTTTCTTTTAATACAACAAATGTGCAAATATCTTTTATAAGTTTTGGATTTGCAATAAATAACATCCTTTCCAAACAAAAATTTTAAAAATTGACTAATTTATTTGCTTATTTTAGTTTGGTTTTCAAAATGTTCTTGGCCCATGAATACTTTTGACTTGATTTTGGCCCAAGTGACAAAATGTTTGGACGCCCTCGTTATAATGTAAAGATCTGTTTAATCCAGTGACTTGGGTTAAACAAACTGCAGCAGAACAAATATCTATTATTACTCTCTGAGTTTTGTCAGTTAATGTTGCATCATGTGGTCGCCATTTTGAAAAACAACTGCTCTGGACCAAAACCAAATGTTAATTATTTATATTTTATTCTCTGAACCTGATGCTATAGATTTGCCAGTTTTGTTCTGAATATATTTTCCTCTAATATTAATTTTCATTGGAGATGCAGGGAGTTCAAAGTTACAAACTTTGTGAGTTTATTGTCACAAATCATAACGGAAATTATGTGAAGCAAGAGTGTGTGACTGTTTCCATGAATTGTTTGTTTACATGGTGCCACATTCTTTAGGAAAATGTGTTAATGAGTTATTAAGTTAAACATGACCTTTTATCTCCATCATTTGTAGAAGCACTAAACTGAAGAAAATAAATGGATTTGCAGTCGTTTCTGTGGGTAAATATTGAACTGATCTGGACTCAGACTAACTATTACATCATATTTGCTCACAACTGAAGCTGAAGTGATTTAGATCCATTCTGTAAAGTCTGGTTTGCAGCTGTTTGCAGCAGTTCAGCTGCCACTTCCAGTGTGTAACGTTACCTGCCTAAATGACATAAACTAGATTTAAAGTGAACTGTGGGTGAATAATTTCTTGACATGTTGGATTTGCGATGCATGTTGAATGTTTTGATCAGACGTCTTCTCCTGCGTTTGGCGATCCTGACCTTTTCACAGTCCATGAATCACACCTGGAGCTGTTTCCAGCCGTCCGGGTTCAGGTCCGTCCGTCAGGAATGAGAGGCTAACGCTGATGAACTGGAAAGGCGCTGAAACATGACAGCGCTGTGATGATTTAGTGGCTCTGACTCAGGGGTCTAACTCCACTGTTGAGTGAAAGCCGTTCTGACTGCTCTGATGTTTCACCCTCGTTTCTCTTTGGAGCTTTTCCACTTTGACTCGTTGGAATCACTACTGGGAATCGATCAGTAATTGCTCATAATAAAGTTTATTTTGGAAGGATTTACAGTGGAGAGAAGGTTTCACTAGTCATTGGTTGGAGCACACAGAAAATAAATAAATATTAATAATATATGTAACTTAGCATTTTCAGACTAAGTGGGGGATTATTGGTGCTGAGCAATCTGATGACTTAATCATTGATGAGCTCAATCAACTCTAGGGATGAAAGTTATGGATTAATGAGTTAATCTAGTGTGCATTAACTCCGTCAGAGTAGATTTCCACTTGAGGCGCCGGCCTCTGGTCCATTTTTAGCCTGCGGTAGCGTGCAGCCACCTGGCCGTGCTGCAGCCCGTGTGGGCCGACGCTGGCCGCTGCAGCCGGGTCCCATGGGAGCGGGTTGCAGGCCGGGGTCGGGTCTGCCGGGCGAGGCGAGGCAACAGGAGCGCTGCTGTGGAGAACCTGTGCGTTTGAAGTAGAAGACCTGAGAAAAACCTGTTTACTCAGCAGCAGGACGACGAGAATGGCCGAGTCACGACGAGAGCGGCAGAGCGCAGGAATGCGCTCCACAATCCCGACCCTGTGGGAGCCGCGCCGCACTGAGGTGGCAGCCGTCTCTTCCTGTTTACCCAGGCTCCCGCTCCACTCAATCAAAAATCAACTTTTAAAAACGTGTTTTTTACGGCTGGAGATGTCCAAGAGTTTTACAGCATCACTGGATTTCTGTGTAATCTGTGACCGTTTACTGCAGAGTTTCACCAAGATGTCTTCATGTGAGACGTTTCCGTCCAGATTATTAACTCACCGAAAGGATTTAAACCAGAGAGGGTTTAAACCAGAGAGGGTTAAAACCAGAGAGGGTTAAAACCAGAGAGGGTTAAAACCAGAGAGGGTTTAAACCAGAGAGGGTTAAAACCAGAGAGGGTTAAAACCAGAGAGGGTTAAAACCAGAGAGGGTTTAAACCAGAGAGGGTTAAAACCAGAGAGGGTTAAAACCATAAAGGGTTTAAACCCTGTCTGGTTTAAACCCTCTCTGGTTTAAGCCTCTCTGGTTTAAAGGTAAATGTAAATGTAACTAGTTACATCTACTCATCTACTTGAGTAACTTTTTGGGAAAATTGAGTACTTTTGCTATACCTCTTACTTTTACTTGAATAATTTAATTATGAAGTATTTCCACACTTGAGTGAAATTTCTGGGTTTTCTATCCACTGAATGAAAAACAAAAACGTTTTAACAAAACTTCACACACCTGCAGTTTTTGTTAAAGTTTCATAAATATTTTATTGACAGAAACTGATTTGGAAAATTTTTCTCATTTTTCTTACTTGCATAAACTATTTTTCATCCTTAAAATCTAAAAATTTGCACTTATTTTATTACATCTGATGTAATTTTATAATTTGATCAGTTTCTCAGTACTTGCGTAGACTCTTTACCAAATACTTTTTTACTCTTACTGTAGTAACTTCTGGGCTGCGTTTTACTTGATTAAAGACGTGTTGAAGTGTTGCTGCTCCTGCTTCAGTAAAATGTTTGGGTCTCCTCTGGTTTGGACCAATCAACGTGCTGCTGTGGCCGGCCTCGTTTCTGACCCTGCTGAATACTCGTGAACACACGAGGTCATTGTAGCTCCATGTGACCTTTGTTTACCGACTCTGGCTTGTTTGCTGAGTGGTCGTCATAAACTGACATAAACTCCATATTTGGTTTCATGTCTGCTCCACTCCGCTGCTGTGGGTCCAGGTTTCTGCCTGATGTTCGCCTTTGCTTCTGCTTTATATCAAAATGAATTCATGCGAAATGTGTGGCTCAGGACCAGTAACACAGTTTTGCTATTTTAGGTTTAATATTGGAGTTCATATGCAGGAATGTTGTCAGATGGAATCTGAAAATAGCAGCACTAAATGGTTTATTATTACAGTATCTGTCGTTTATGATCTCTTCCTACTGGAGATGCACCGACCTGAATCAAGCCCGATCCGCAAGGGTAGATCTATTCAGCCTAGTTCTATGCTTTGACTTCCTGAACATTTGAAAGGTTTGTAGCAGTTTATTTTAGGTAGTCAACCTATTGTTTTGTCAGTTTTCGTTTCTTTATTGTTGATTTTACATTAGCTGTTATTCTCCTAATTGCTCTGTGTCCAGTCGGTTGCTGCAGCTGGTCGTTAATACTGAGCCCGGTTCTGGTTCTGCTGGAAGCTTTTCCTCTCCACTGTGGCCACATCCATGCTCAGTATGAGGGATTGCTGTAAAGTTGGTTGTCTTCTGTCTCTGAATGCTACAGGTCAGTTACTGTGTTTCCATTGAACTAAAAGTTGAGCAAATTGGAATTACAAAAATACATTTGCTTAATGGAAACACATTGATTTTGAAAAAAGTCACGTTTTTCAATAAAAAGATTTTGAGGTGTTTTTTTTTGTGGCATCAAAAGAAGTATTTCACAAAACTGCAGGTTTTTTCATCATTAGCGGAATATTGACAAAGTTTTGGACACATTTATAAGGATAATGACTCGGTACAGTCCGCTGGGTTTCCTCTCATAGAAAACTTTTTAATCTATTGAGAATAATGAACTGAACTTTATGATAACTGGATCAGTTGGATTGATTGTATTTGTTACTGAGCTGAAACAGTTTTTTTCTGCAAGGCATTTGTTGTAAATTGGCTCTATATTATAAACTGAATTAAACTGAATCACATTACCAGACTGCAATAAAACATATAAAACTTTTAAATGACAGGTTTCATAGAAACTGGCTGATGTTTAAGAAACGGTGCAGTCAAAGTTTTCCATATGGCAAGAAAGAAATATTCATAACAGCCTCCAGTCATATTTAATATTTATGTTCTTAGCAAGATGTTTATTATGGACATTGAATAAACATTTTATTGGTATTTTAATAGTATATTAATACTAATCAGATTGAGTTTTTCAGCTGGGAGGTCTGGATGTGTTCCTGCTCCATAATCCCTCTCTAGTCAGGTTTTATTTTTTTATTTTGCCTGTTTTTATAGAGATTTTCTCATTTTTATCAAAGATCACATTTTTGATCAAACAAAAAGTACAAACATAGAAACAAAACAAACAATTAAAAACTACTCAAGTTAATAAAATATGACTTAAAAATCTGTAAGAACTTAAACATAAAGCAGATAAAAGTGATATGATTGAGTTTCTGACATGTATTAGATGTAACTGTAGTAATGAGTTACTTTCAGAAACACTGAGATTTCCCAGCAGATCCTTTTATATTTAGCATCAGTTTTATATTATAGTAAAGTAACAGCAGTAAAACTCTCCCCTGTGGCTGAAACCAAACAGCAGCAGCCTTAAGGAAAGCCTTTCTGTGATCTCCTACCTTCAAACCAAGCACTTAAACGCATCGCCATGATTCCTTTAAGTTGCAGCCAAGCTTATCTCCACAGGGTTTAAACCTGCAGCTCTCTTCTGCAATATCCAGTCAGGCAGCTGACGCCCAAAAGAAGGATTTTTATTTTAGATATTGTTATAGAAAGTTTAATTTTTAGATATCATGGCCGCTGCATCAGATCTCTGAAGGAGAGTCTTCGGCTTTCTTGAGGAGACGGGATAAAGGTTTTCTTATCCACATCGCCTCTCATTGGTTTTCCAGAGATATTACACCGTCCGAGAGAACGGCCAAGAAATATCTGGGGTAAAGTTAAGAGCCGGCGGTCCGTCCATCACAAGTGAAGCCTTATCAGTCCCTGGCCTGTTCCGGCTGCAGATTGGCTTCAGTTCTGTCCAGTCAGACGTTCGTTCAGTCCGTCTTCATCTGGATTCCAGGGAGAAGCTTGCTTTGAAGTCGGATGGTATTTTTCTGTCATGAAACCTCAGAGGAGGCTCTGTGAACTGTAAAAACGCCTTGCACAATAACCGTGGACTGTTTGTCATCTCTGTTCCTGGCAGTACGTCACGCCGGCCTTTGTTATGCGGACGTGAGTTGAGTCTAAACGCTCAGCAGTGTCACATTTCCTTTATTCGGCCAGAAAGTCGAGGTTGAAGTCTGGTGGTTTTTCAGGGCCGTACGCGCTGCAGTTGTTGCTATTTAGTCAACAACTCAGAAAGTCGAGGCTGCAGAGCAGCCAGTCCTGAATAATAAGTTCAGGAGGCTGATGCAATGAGACGGATATACATCCAGGAGCCCTCTACTGATTATGTGAAAAGGTTTGGAGGTAAATATTAAAAAATGCTGTTAGATGTCACTCATCGGTCTGTAGATTGTTTTAGTTTGACTCGCAGTGGAGTCCCCGGATTACCTGGGAGCGGATCTAAAATATTTGAAATGAAATGCAGGATGATGAAATACCTGAATGCACAAACAGCCTTCCCACTCAAAGGCATCACAGACTGGAGCACCAAGTCTGAAACTTTCTCCCTCAACGACTGTTAGAAAACCAGCATCTAATAAAAACTGTCATGACTACCGAGCAGAAGTTTGGCTTTTTATAATTTTATGATTGTATAGGGTATGTATGGACTTTCAATGATTGTTTGTGATATTAGACTGTTTCTTTAACTCACCTGCTCAAGGACTGCAGATGGAAACGGGCTCAAGCCAAATCTGGTGCAAAGAATATTTCATTTATGGGCTTTTGCACATTTTCCGTGTTTTAAATAAAATGATACACAAAACTAAGCCATACTATTTGACATGCTGTTGGCTGCTGTTTATTTCACGACATAATCTGAAATAATCTGCCTGAACAAGAACTTTTTCTTCAAACTATTTACTTAAAAAAGCTATTATTTGCTGAAAAGTTACCTCTAAGTTTGTCTAATTTCAAGTGTAATAAAATATTCGTAACAGAAAGTAGATAAAATACTTGGTAAGAGTTTGTGTTTTTGCAGTGCATATATACTAGACATGCCGTTTTAAAAATAAAATGTAAATAAAATGATTATTCCTACTCTTTATGTAGATTTCAATTTAAGCTCAATATGAAATCTAAGGGTTAAGAAGAGTTTAAGGCTTAAATGTGGTTTTTAAGCAAGTATTAAAACTTTCGTTCTGTTTGCAGATTTTGGACCAGCAGCAGTTTGAATCTTCGTTTTGTGTTTTTTTTCTTGGTGCAGAACCGGAGCTGGGCGTCGCCGGGTCGCTGGACTCACTGACGCAGCAGGTGAACCAGACGGTCCACCACCGCCGCCGGCAGCGCCGCAACGCCGCAGAAAACGACTACAACATCGAAATCCTGCTGGGAGTCGACGACTCGGTGGTTCGCTTTCATGGCAAGGAGCATGTGCAGAATTACCTCCTGACTCTGATGAACATCGTAAGTCTTTTTTATTTCACATAAATGTAATTCACCATTTGTGGTCAGAAGAAATGTGAACGAAAGATGTTATGATAACAGAAATACTTTGGAAGTCGTCGTTTTCTAAAAGCTAAATTTAGTACCAATCATGGAAGTTGGATTGTTTTTTTGGACTGTAATAAAAGTTTCTATCAGGCAGCTTCAAAGGCCCAGGATTAAATGCGAACGCTGCATCTATTGGAAGAAAACGCAGCTATGGGCCTTCCTGGCCTGAAGGAGCACGGTCCTGCTGCTCAGCTTAAACCTCTAATCTGTCTAAATTCCCAACCTGTTTCACAGGATGGAAGGAAATAAAACACAAAGTTATTAAAAAATGCCCCTCATGGCAATACTGACAGACATTAAACTGCAGAAGAGCACAACGCTTACCTTATGCTTATTTTCATTGTCGAGTCCTTGCTACATTCATAAAATGAATGTAAAGTGTGTGAGCTCTAATGTTGAGGTGCCTAATACAGGAATGAGTGTTAAAAGATGGATTAACAACCTAAATGCAGACTTTGAAAAGATGGATTTAGGCTTTTTAAGTTTAAACCGCAGAAAAACTCTTTCTAATTTACATGAAGGTAGTAAACATGACAGCAGAGAAAGTTTAAAGAAAAATGAATAAATTAACAGAGTTCAGAGTTCAGATGGAGGAAAATGTTTAGGTACTTTATCACTTCAATGCAACATGAAGGGAATGGAGATGCATGTTGGAAAATATATTCAGCAATTCATAGGAACATCTTGTAGATCCTCAAAGCCTTTTCACACTGGTGTGGGTTGGTCCTGGGGATTCTGGGTGGGGAATCTCCAGTCAGGAGGTCATGACCTTTATCTGCATTTAGTTTAGGTTGTGGAGCAGGACATTGATCCAAAGAACCCCAGTGAGCCCTTCGTTTTTTTTGTTTTGTTTTTTGGATTATCTCCAATAAACAAAATCAGGGTTTTGCTGTGGCCTAGTCAAAGGCAGTTGAGATGCAGCGAGGTGACCTGGGTCACCCTCCAATGAGGCTGAATCGAGACAAAGAGTCCCACCCTGCGAAGGTTAGCTCACCAGTTTAACAGACGCGATTCAGTTGTTACGTTTTTCAGCCCTGACCCAAACCTATCACGACATAAGCATTTCAGATCAGTCAATACCAATAATTATTGATTAGTTTTTTGTTTTGAATATCTGAATTGCTGGTCGTGAGGCTTTTCCTGTTCTATCCAGTTTCCTCTTCACACCGTTTATTTCTAAGCACTTACAAAGCAGAGTGGAGAAACATGAAACTGCTGCTGCGCAAGATACTCAACTGTTGCAACAAGGCTGTTGCTAGGTAACCAGATATTGAGTGAGTTGCTAGGTAACCAGATATTGAGTGAGTTGCTAGGTTACCAAAGAGTGAGTGAGTTAGTTGATGTCGCCAAACTTGATTAGACTGAAGCCTTTCCTCTGCCTACATTTCCCATAATGCTGTGCGGTTCTGGATCGGAGTTCAGTGAATATTCTATTGAATATCCTCAGATGTGTTATCTATTCATATTGATCACTTGTCTATTGCGATATATATTGTGATTGATTTATTATCCAGTGCCTTGTGTGGGTAATTTTATTTTCCATCATAAAGTAAAATATACATAAAATATAATTTCAAAACTAACTTCTGTATTTACTCTGGTTATCTTTCATGTTAAAGTTGAGCTGTCTGGGACATCTGTGTGTAACAAAATCAAACCTTTTCTTATCAAACATAAAGTTTTAGATGGTAGTCTGTTCACGCCAGCTGAGCTTTGAATATCTGTGTGTTGAGTAGCTTGGTTATGTGTGCAGTTTAAAGGCAGTACAGTGATGCATGCAGGGCTAGGCAGGCTGCAGTCCTGAGTGTCCGTGTCACTGGGTGACGCTTCAGACGCTGAGGCACTTTGAGCAGCATCACTGTCAGACGCAGCATCAGGCCTGACACACGTCAGCCTCCGCGCTCACGATGCCGCCTGAGTTCTTCTCCAGAGTTCACCACCTCCGTGTTTTCACTAAGCTTCCTCATCTAAGAGCTTAACTTCTTTTTACTTTACAGTCATTATGCATCTAAGCTGAAAGGAACAGTGACACTTTGTCTAGATCATGGGTTCTCAACCTGCAGCTCTGGAGCCACATGTGGCCCTTTAGGCCGTCCACTGTGGCTCTTAATAACTTTATCCAAAAATGCTAAAGACTTGAGCATTGATCTGAAGCAGGGTGTGAAGCTCAGTTTCATTTGGGCCACATCAACATCATGGATGTTATGAATAGGCCGGTTGTTCCAGAAAGTATCGATAAAACCCATAAAAAAAACTAAATAAATAACCAGCTGTCTCTGCTTTCAGTAAATTCTTCTTAAAATTCAATATTGAACATCTTTTAACACTGATCAGTCCCTCCAGAGACTGTTTTCTGGATTTTACATTAATCACAGTCACTGATTTTGTGAAGCTAACTTAGAAATATTTGCAGTTTCAAGATATTTGCTCTTATATAAAACTGTAAATGTGACTTTTTGTTGCTGACCACATCATTCACAGATGGAAAGTCAGACATAAAACAATCCAAACCGATTTAAAACTAACAGTAAAATCAAACTTAAGGCAAACACAAAGTTAACCTGCAAATATAAAGAAAGTTATTTAGTGCCTTAAAACAAACTTCAGTGCATAAAGAAAAAAAAATGCATAGAAGTTACTGAGAGTGTGAAGTGTCAGAGTTCACATAATTCTCTGAAACATTTTTTTCACATTAGAAGTTCAAGCTCTAACTTTTCATCAACTCTTTATTACTTTTCCAACTCTGGGGTCCCTAAAATGAGAGATGATTATTGATGTCATGTTTTTAATGTCACTGCATTCCGTCTCTATTTAAAGCGCTCCTTGTTAGGACTCCTGCTGTGGGTGGCTTTGAAATCGTCTGACTAATCACTTCTGGGACAAACTTATTAATACGATTAAAAGTCAGTTTTATAACAGAAAAATGTCAAAGCTGTAAAGATTTTACTTTTTTCTGGATTTTGCACTGATGCATCTTTTAATCTAAAGTTTTTATTACCTGCTTACACGATGACAGACCTTAAACCTGATTGGCTGGTTTGTCCCCAGATAAAATGAAAGCATGCAAATATAATTTAAACAAACATGATGCTGTGAGACGAAAGCGATTTAGATTCATCCTTACAGTTTAAAACGTTGAAAACGTTCAGCTTTTGTTGCTGTTGCAGAAAAGTTGCTCACATAACGTGTTGATGTGAACAAGGTGGCTTTCAGGTCAGAATCATTCCAATAATCTGCTTCATGTACCATTAATGCGTTAATGTAATAACATGAATGATGCCTCTGGTTGAGGATCACCTGGACGTTTTGGTTACTTGAAACATCCATTTCTAATGTGAACCTGATTTAGCCAGAATAACAAACCTTGAGTGACGTGTTGTGATCCGGGAAGCTGCAGTTATGATGACGCTACTGAGGCCTGGCAGCAGAAAACTCAGGGCAGCTGCTTGAATCCACAAGGAGGAAGTAATATGAGCACACGAAGAGGTCAAACACAAAAACCATGAGAGCAGATTCTGGATTTCCACCAGCAAATACAGTAGATAATCTGACAGGGACGTCGAGATGGAGAGGGCGTGGAAGTAGGGAGAGGTAATTAGGCCTGGCACAGGTGGGCTGAATAAAACTGATTAGGTGAATTGAATGGGCACCTGAAAACATGAAAGAGGTTCAGGCATGGCAGAAACATTAATTATTACACATTTCCGATCTTTGTTTTATGAGTGACTGACTCAGTGTGAGTTTCCAGCCGTTGTTTTATCTGATAAAAGAAGATGGTTTTCGTTCAGTGGGCGTCTTGGCTGCTTCACTGACTAATGCTCTCATTATCCGGCCAGTCGGTTTGGGTTTGCATCTGTGTCATCCACCCTCCATTATCAGATGACGGATTGAAACGCTCTGAGGCTACGGATGTTATTTCAGAACCCAAACAAAGCTTCCCACATCTTTCTCTCTGACATGCTGCTGTGGCTCATGATGTTTGTTATCCTTGTTGTTTATTCAAGAAATTAATTACACAGGCTTTCATTCATTAAAATTTTTAACAAATTTAATCCCCCCCCCCTTTTTTTTTCTGACCGGAACCTTTGTATTTTTTTCTGTTTCTGGTACAGCCGTAAATCTGATGCACAATCAACATCCACAAACAACAACGATGGTCAACTAAGCTGTT
Organism: Poecilia formosa; assembly: GCF_000485575.1. Lineage (NCBI taxonomy): Eukaryota > Metazoa > Chordata > Actinopteri > Cyprinodontiformes > Poeciliidae > Poecilia > Poecilia formosa. The sequence goes on from NW_006799959.1 coordinate 364,604, forward strand.
TCTCTTGGCCCACCAGTGGTTAATTTTTGCTTCAAAAACGATCTGATTGGATGCTGGGAAAGACTGTTGTGTTCAGGTTGTGCTAAAAGTAGCTAGCATATTAGCAAAGCTATTCAAGGCTAAGATCTCAATGCTAAACATGTAGCAGCAGCACAGCCGCTAAAGCTGATGTCAGCGTACACAGTCGACATTTTTTAAGAAGTTTCATGATTAATCAGCAGTTTCTGAAATATTTTTGCTCCAATCTGATGGTTGAATAAACTAAACAACAGGAAGTCCTTCTGCTTCCCATACGCAGGATCGGTTTACATGTATTATAAACAGTTTTCTGGGTCGATCCCTCACAGCATCTCTTAGCAGAGTCACAGTCTATTGCAGAGGTTGGGCTGAGCAGCAGTGGTTTGGATGACCTGTACAAATACAACAAAACAACATTTTCTAACACTACGTTCACTGATAAAATAAGCATTATATTCATCCTCAGAGCCAACCTGAGGAACATGTTGAGAATAATGAGTCTTTGAGAGCTGCTGCCGTGCAACTTTTCAAAAACACCTGAAAGAAATGAGAGGCTCTTTATCAGGTTTCTCCAGACGCTGATATCAAGCTGAGGAAATAATTTAGCCATTTGATTCAGGAGTGTTGTTGTTGGAGGCTGCTGCACCACAACTTTCAGACTACGACTCTGCCGACTGAGGCTTCTGAAGGGTTTGACTTTTAAAACCCTTTCCTCTGACATGTCAATCCATTTTTCACCAATTTATTTTACCTTAGACGTTTCAGAACAAATGTAATCCAGTTAGGAGTGGATCTATTGGAGCTTTTTAATCTGCTGCTGAAGTCCCGCTGTTGTGACTAATTACCATCTAAACAGAAGAGTTCTCGGTGTAATGACCTATTGTCCACCGCTCTGTGCTTCAAACTCACATCGACTCAAAGTGAGATAATTGGCCATCCAAACACAAAGGAGGCTTCAATCAGATCCCTAACAACCTCAGTTCAGATCCTCTCTGAGCTGGTGTCGTGGACGCCGCCCCCCCCCAGCAGGGTCATTTCGCCGAGATGCTTTTCATGGTAATTTGACAATCGACTGAGGCTACCGCTGGTCTCAGGGGGGCTGGTTGGACATGCAGCATTAGCTTGTCAGGTTGTCAGAAGCGTTTCAGGAATACCTCACGGCTGCTGGAAGAAATTGGCTATGTGCTGCGATGTCTCTGTAGTGTGGGTTTAATGAGACGTGTTCGTTCAGACGGAAGATGAGGATAAATGCTCTGAAGCGCTGCTGCTGCTACTTTCTGGCTCCACAAGCTGCATCTGTTTCTCAGAAACAAGTTGGCTGGAGATGAAGCCCTCCCTGTGCGCGCAGCGCGGCGTCAGATAATGGCGTGCCGCACAGACACTCTGAGATGCCTTTGCACCTTTTGAAGCCGTGTCGCCGGAGCCCAATAATTAGAATAGAGGATGGAAAACATCACAGAAACAAGTCTAACACCTCTCCCATGTGAAAGTGCACGCGGCGCTGCAGCGGGGGATGTTTGGGTGTCGTCCTCCAGCACAGATCCCTGCAGGCCGGCGGCTCTGATTCCTGGGATTGACAGGAACGTCCAGCTGCAGCCAGCCGTGTCGTTTGGTCTGGATCCGTTTGGATCCCAGCGTTTGCCTTGTTCTTCCTCTCTGATCCTCACCTTCACCTTCCCACAGCTCTGTCTCTCCACTCCTCTTCCTCCTGTCCTAAATTGTACATTATGTTTATATTTATAGCCGTTTTATCTGAAGAACTGTTCTCCTTCCATGTCGGCTCTGGTTCTTTTCTTTCTACCCGCTATCTTCTTTAATGTCTCCTTTTCCACAATTCACTCCCTTTATCCTCCCTGTTATCTTCTGATATGTTTTCCTTTCATCCTTCTTCCCTTTCATCCTCCTCGCCTTCCTCCTGTCATGCATTCTTTATTCCTCATCATATTTCTGGTTCCTTTTCTTCCAGTTCTCTTTGATTTTTCAAGCTAATCAAGACGGAGTCTCTTTCTTAAGACATGTTTTACTAGAGAGAATCGCAGCTAATTGAAGCATTAAATTGAAGCCTGTATGTTTGCACAGGCGTCTCAGGCTTTATCAGCGGTTTGGCAACACGTTGCTTGAATTTATTTGTTAGTGCAGCAGGAAATGAGGTGATCCTTTGGTTTCCATCCATTGTTATAAATGGGACTCTGTAGGAAAGTGAAATGTCTCTGATAATCCCTCCAGTTGTTTATGTTCATCTGTATGAACCACTATCTTTATCTCACATGTCCATCCATCACATTAAGCATGAAATCCTTTGGTGCAGGAGCATCTTAATGGATAGATGTGGAAAAGCTCATTTATTCACCCATTTAATAGAAAAGGTGAAGCTCATATTTAGCAAACATTCATTTTATGAAGAGTAATATATTTTATTTTATTCTATTCATTATCAAGTAACAATTTCATTCAATTGTTTTAAAATGCAGTAAACATCAAATATAACTTAAAGAAATTTTACTTCCTGATTTAACACCTTGAAATGGGGCCTCTGTCTCTTTAAGAAGCTCCTGCTCTTTCTGAAGCTCCACCTTCAGAAAGTCATCACAGCATGGCTCCTCTATTAGCCCTTTAACAACATTTTTACCAGCGTTGCTCTGAGAAGTAGCTTAGCAGCTCCACCAGATGTCTGCTAATTGCTGCTGGCTAGTCTGAAGGAGCTAAGTGGGGGAGGAGCTGCGCCATGAAGGCGGAGCTAGGTCCATCCAGACTGAATGGTTGCCATGGTGATTAAAGGATTTCTCAGACATGCATGAAAGAATCAAGGCAACACTCCTGGTCTGTTTCTGATGAGAAAATAACTTTATAACATGACAGAAAGCTAAAAAAAATTACATTTTACATGATACTGTCCCTTTAACAGAAACAAATTACTAAAATGTTTTAAATACAGAAAATGGCCTGGAGGATTATGGGAAAAACTGTTGACTTCACAGAGTGCTGTGTCTGGAAAAATATAGATAAGAAAGTTTAGTGGAAGGAAAAAGTATGGCAGAAGTCTTAAAGGAATCATAAAGTAAAGGTCATCTAAGAGACAGAAGGAGACTCAGTGGATGGGCCGGACCTCTGCTCAGCACTTCAGATAAAAACACTCACCACATTTCATTCGGAATAATTATCTCTTTAACTTACATTTTATACCAGTTTTGTTTCTTTTCTCCTCTCTTTAACCCATTTGGCTGTCAGAGTCGTGCATCCTTCCTGTTTCTGGAATCTTCTCTGTCTTTTAGTTTGCAAATGGTGAAGCTGCTTTGGTCTTTGTTGCTGAGATAAAAAGACACACAGACGGCGTTTCTGAGCCATCAGTTCTCTCTCAGGGAGATCGATAAGAGCTTCATATTTGCCTCACATCTCTCAGGAAAGTGTCGAAGGGGAAAGTTATTACACGTCGCCTCGGTCACCGTGACAGGCTGCAAAGAACATGTTGTGTCCAGCGAAGATCCATTATCTGTCCAAACAACAGCTCCAAGCAGCACTTCCCTCTGAGAGCAGGAGTAAAACGTCAGGAGTTTAGTGTCGGTTTGATTTGGCTTTTTATGAAGCACATTATCAACTGATTGGTGATCAGATTTAATGAACACTTTCACACTTTTAAGATAAAATGAAGAAAACCAAAAGTTAATTTTTAGACCATATGAACATTCTTTCTAATCTAAGAGCCTTAATAATGTGATGTCGACTCACCGTTATAAACCCTTTTAGAAAAGCTGACTTCAAGTTTTAGATGTGTATTTATGGGAATGTTTGACCATTCTAGCAGAAAAGCATTTCTGAGGTCGGACACTGATGTTGGACGACATGGACTGGCTCACACATTTATCTGGCCAAAGATGAAAATCTCACTTTCATTTTTTCCTTGTGGACCATGTTTTCTACTGTCATGTAGGAACTAAGGGGGAATAATAAAAAAACAATATAATAATCACAATAATATTTTAGTTTTCATTCTTTAAAGTTGTGGTTTCTCACTGAATGGTTTACAGTCAGAATATCCTACACACCATCGCCTGGTTGTTAGTGTTTGCAGATTGAGATGAGGTTCAAAACCCCATTTCATTTTACCAAGTCTCATATCTTATATTGACACTTCTGAGTGATCAGACTTGACATTTGTGCAATTCCATTGATTTACAAGATGAATGACATCACAAGACAACAAAACCATCCAGTTCAAATCCAGAATGATGCTGTCAGTTCAGTCCAGTTATATAGAAAAAAATCAAAGTTGATTACATGTAATTTTATTGTTAACTATAGTTTGTTGTTCCAAATGGTAAAATAGTTTTTGATCTAAGAGATTAGGTCTAGTCCCCGTCACTTCTCCTGGATGATACATTACACCCTAATGTAAAGATTAGGGTGATGGAAAGGAGCCCTTCTAAGTTTACCCCAGAGGATAAATCATTAAAAAAAATAAAACAAAGGAAACATGCTAAAAGCTGTTTAGCAGTTCCTGATTGCTGTAAAGATGATTATTAATTGAAAAGTGTGTTAAAAATCTTTATCATGGAGTTTATTTTAATAAAAATGTAAATTAAAAAGTTATCAAAGTGATTTTGTTTCTAGAGTTGGCTGGCCAATTTCCTACTTAAAACCAGCTGCAGTTGAATGAAAACAACTAATTAATTCTGTGCTTAATTATATATAATCAAGGTTAATAATTAGACTTTATGTTTTTAGTTTAGCACATCTATTCAACACAGATAATGCCTTCAGGTGAGTGTTTCCTGTTGCTAAACTTTCCTCATTAAAACTCTCATCTTAGTTTTCTGAACTCTAAAACAGGATCAGTTCCTCGGTGTGGCGTTAACACAGCAGCTCCTTCATCTGTTTTCACAACAGTCGAAGTTATTAATGCATCAGAGGAGTTTACAGCTACACAGACATTTATTACATTAACAAAGATTGCTCCAGCCAAGGCATGATAACTAATAATAAATATGTTTGCATCCACAGCAGACTGCGAAGGCATCTGGAGATCCATACGGGCTGTTTGCAAATCGTATTATTTTCTGCTGGAACAGCCTCCATTGGTCTAATTTTAGACTCCAAAACAGATTTTTGGAGCCTCTTTGTTGGGATTTTTCTCCGTTTTCAGAGAGAGTGGAGGATTATTGACATCTTCCCTCCATGTTGCTCACAGACAGGATGAGATGAGGTCAGCACAGAAAACCAGACACGTTCTTCCCCTCTGAACCTCCGTAATGCAGCGACCTGATGCTGATGCCTCCCACAAACTGCTGGAGGAGAGAAAAATGTCTCCAATGGAGGGAGTGGGACTTCACTAAAGGAACGAAGGGCGTTTTGACGGCCCTCTTAAAGAGACAGCAGCCCAATTTCAAGGCCTTAAACTGTGAAGCCAAATTTCTTTTAAGTCATGTTTGATGCAGCATTTCTATAACAGTTACTGAGTTGACATGACTTGCAATTCTTTTGACTAACCTTTTACCCAAGGTCTTGATTTTTTCCCAAATGTCTGTGAAGATCATCTCCACCTACTCTAACAGCATTTGGGTATGATGGCATTTTCACAAAATTTAACCCACCTGGATGCAGATTTTATTAAAAGCAGAAGAAAAAACTAGTAAAACAAATATTAAGAGTTTGATATTCTAAGCTGGAAGCTTGTAGCATAGCACCGTGTTTCCTCCTCCGCTTTCCTCTGACAGACAGAGTTTCTGTGTTTGCTGCCTGATGGGATTTGGTTTATGAAGTTACAATCCTAAAGATCGGGCAGCGATAAGTGTACGCGCACCCAGCCCACATAAAACCAGCTAAAGCATTTCTCCTTTTCTAAAACAACACAGCTCTACCGCCGTACTTATGTTTGCACTCCTAACAACATGAAAGATCAACAAAATATTTATTTTCTCTCCCTGATCCATTTGAAGCAAATACCAGCTGTGGCTGTCGCTCTGTTGAGCAGCGGGAACAAAACAGCTTTTACTGTTAGACAAACAATTATTTAGTGTTGCAGAGAAAAGCCTCAGCTTCTTGGAAAACCTTGAAAAAGTTTAAGGTTGTAACAGCGAGACACATTCAACCACATTTTCTGAAATTTCAATTAGATTTGAGAAAAATCACAATAAATCCATGCTTTAAATTGATTTAAATTGTTGCATAATATGTTCAGCAGGTAAAGATAATGTATTTCCTAATGTGTTTTAATCTGTTTTAGTTAATTTGACGTGTTCAAATGTTATAGATTTAGTCCAGATGATGAGAAAGCAGAGAATTGAGCCTTTACATTTGAAAGTCAGTTTTTGCGTTTAGTTTAAAGACTTTCAGAACCAACTGATGATCAGACCCAAATACTGGGAGACTTTCAAGTTCTGCTAGAGCCCTAATATTCACTGACTGTAAAATAATAATTTAGAGTATCAGTCTGGCCTTCAAAACTCCCTTAGCTTTAAGTTTTGTTGCTTTCGTCTTTGTGCTGCTTAATGATTTCATATTTATCATTTGAAAGTCACTCTGACCTGCAGCCGGGCTGCAAGCGACTATAAATACAGAGGAAATTACTCCAAAGAGACACAAACGGGCCATAAAAGCTGATATCAGGTGACTGTGTGTTTTCCGCTGGATGTCAGCTTTAGTGACTGTAGAGTTTGTTGCATTGATTAGACCTTCAGCTTTCCTCCTTCTGAGACGCTGATGGTTTGTGTGTTGGTGTGCTTCATCTGCTTGCATAAGAAGTGAGATTGAACGCATGTGGTGCACAGAGAGGGAATGAACTGTAGCTGCGAGGGAGCAGTTTAGAAACTGCAGCATTAGCGTTTCAGGCGGTAATGCTGATTGGTGGTATCTTTTAGATCTGGAGGAGCAGCTGACAGGAGAGCGTTCAGAGTTAATCTGTCTCCTCCAGCCATCTCCTCCAGGCACATTCAGGAAAATTGTCTCATCAGAAATGTGGAGTTTTTAGGGCAGAAGACGGCGCATGGATTTGCTGTTTGGTGCTGCAGCACTCGAGTCGATGAGGGACAAAAACTGCTCTGAGGACAGTCAGATGGGGAAGATTTAGTGAGAAATCATCAGGCCAGAAAAAAATGAAACGCAGAGCGGCGGCGGCGGCACTCTGGGAGCCGGAGAGCGGTTCTAGATGTTGATTTATTCAGACTTGATCGCTGCTCAACTTAGTCAATCATTTTTCTGCACAGCACGGCTGAACTGCGACGTCAACAAACGTCTCATCTCCATGTTTCCACTGGTTGCGTAATATGACATCTCTGCAAATCTTAATATCGGAGAATCAATATGCTGTAAATATAATGTGCGCTCTGGTTCACTTATGAGATTAATACACAACTTTTCCCTAAACAAAATCATGCAATAAGGTTTCTTTACATAGACCCAGCTGGGCGCTCAGCGGGAGCTTCCTGATTTGGAAGTAATTTGGTGTTCATGCAGACCAACAATGGATATGCAAATGTTTGGATTAGCAAGAAGCCGGCGTGTGTAGCGAGGCGCCAGGGGGCAGAAGTGGTGGCATGGGGGGCAGATCTCACTGCGGCTCCACTGTGACTCTCATCACCGTTACAGAACCCTGGACTCCTTTACACACATTGATGTTAGAAGTTTTACTGGTTCAGTTTCACGCTTTGTTTTTTGTTTTTGTCTTGAATTCTCCTCGTTCCCTTTTCAGGGATTCATCAAACGACAGCTGGTGTCCAAATCAGATCGTGCTTCCTCGCAAAAGCAGCACCAAATTCATCTTGAGACATTTAAAGAAACTACTTTTGTCTTCAATTTTAGACGGGGTTCAGCCACTGTTATTTAGATGATTACAGTTTATTTTGCTCCTCAGCAGCCTGAGCAGAACCCTGATAATAGACACAATGATGGGCTGCGTTTATTGCTGCCAGCAGCGGCTCAGGCCTGTGATTACAGTGCTGCTCACATCGACTGGACGGGCGATGAAACGTGACGCAGGTGCTGTTTGTGTGAATAACTGAAATATTTCCTAACTCGCCTCCTGCTGCTGCGTTTCCAGGTGAACGAGATTTACCACGACGAGTCGCTGGGGGTTCACATCAACGTGGTTCTGGTCAGGATGATCATGCTGGGTTACGCCAAGGTGAGTCTGAAAAATCCCTCAGTAGAAACCGTTTTCACACAGAAGGGAAATATTCCCTCTCATTTGTTCCTATGTCACATTCTGATCTACCAAGTTACATTTACTTGAGTAATTTTTTTTTTTTTTAAATGTACTTTTAGGAGTACTTTTACTGCGCTTTACTTTTTACTTTTGAGTAAATTTCTGGATTTTCTTCCAACTGAAAGAAAAACAAACATGTTTTAACCAAACATTCACCAGAAACACCTGCAGTTTTTGGAAAAATCTTCTTGTGCCTGGTCTGATTTCATAATTATGTTATTTATATGAATTATTTTCATTTTGGTTCATAAAATACCCAAAATGTCCACATAACTTTACATCCATCTGTCTGATAATGCAACTTTTAATAATTAAATTATTGATAATTTGATCAGTTTCTCAGTACTTGATTGAACGTTTTACCAAATACTTCTTTACTTTTACTTGAGTACATTTTTTGACTCCTCACTAAAATCCTGTAATTAGCCAGAGAAATGCCAGCTTTCGCCGATTTTTATTCTAAAACATGACTGGTGATGATAATTATCCATTTTAAATCTCTCTGTGTTTCCAGGAGAATTTCATATATAAATAATAATGCAATCAGTGACATTCTCAACATAATTCATCATTATAATCAGATTTTGGTCCACTGAATGATAAAGATAAGTTTTCTTTGGAGATAATAACAATATTTTACTAAAGGGTCATCCACCTAACATTTAATATTTATTGTAATATTCAAAACCTGCTGATGAAAAAGATTCAACATGAAGTCCTGACAGCCAGGAGCTTTGAGATTTAATTGGCTTTGTCTAGGATGATTTAGTGCAGATTGTATTGAACTTGTAGAAAAACAAGTAGAGATAATAGGATTAAACCCAAATCAGGAAAAGTAAAACAATAAGGCTTAAAGTGATTGTAGTTGGTTTTTATTTAATACTCAGCCATTTCCAAGGTAAATATACAGATAATTAAAACTAATAAACACAAACAGCCAGTCTGAGGTTTCCAGTAAAAACTCCCAGACAGAAAGAGTTCTGCTGCGGATTTGAAATCAGAACATGGATCTGGGAAAAACCTCGAGTCCGACTTATCGAGTTTCTTCTCCCAGAAAAACCTAAAGGATCATGGGAACTAACGGAGGTCATACAGCTCAACGCCTCGGGAAGATTTAACGTCCAAATAAATCGTTTATTTTTCTGTTTTTTTGTGAAACATTGACCTCCATATCTTATAAATAACTGTTTCATGCTTTTCCGCCGTGAATATTCATTAATTCTTTATATTAAGAGCAAAGGTTGTGTCGCGCTGTGTGTGGGAGACCATTGGCTAATGGACTTTAGCGCTTTACATCGGTAATTAGCGTTATTATGCTAAAACTGTGTTTGTTCAGAGGAAACCTGAACTCTGTGAAAACATGAATGACCTTTTTTTATTTCTCTGCTGGAGGTCAAACCAAAGCGAACTTCTTGTGTTTTAGGTCAGGTAGGATTACTGCAATTATTTATCTTTGCTAATTGCCATAATAATTAGGAAGAGGAGCTGTTGGTGCATTTTTATTACTTTCTTTAAATCCAGAGGTGAAACTGGATAGTTTGGTTTCCGTCGTTGCTTTGTGTCCTCGCTGAAAATGAACCTGTCATGTTGTGCTGCTGCCTGAGAGGAAATGATCTGAGCACTTTTCCCTTTTCCTCGTCTGTCAGTCCATCAGCCTGATTGAGAGAGGAAACCCATCACGGAGTCTGGAGAACGTTTGCCGCTGGGCGTTTGTGCAGCAGAAAGGCGACCTTGATCACGCCGAGCATCACGACCACGCCATCTTCCTCACGCGCCAAGGCTTCGGCCCCACCGGCATGCAGGGTAAGGCGAGTTTGTATTATGTGCATTAGTGTGTACAGGTAGGAAAGTGTAATTGCTGACTAGAAAAGCTCTGAGTGCACACCATGTTGCATATAGACGTACTATTTTCCTCAGTTACCATGGAAACCACATCTTGGTCTAATTAAAGGAAGCTCATGGACGCACCAGAGTACAACTTCTAGTGTTTGGATCTACCGGCTGAGCAGCAGACCTTAGTGCAGATGGACTTTACCTGGAGATAAATCAAATGTAGAGTTAAAATAAAGTCTTATTTTAGAGCATAACACTAAGAAACTTCATTTATTTATGAATTATGTGAAAACAACTGAAGTTTCATAAAGAGCCAAAACCACAGAAAGAACAAAGCAACATTAAAATGCAGCTTGATCGGGTTTGTGCCACATTTCACTGATTTCTCTCCATTCAGGCGGGATTTTCTAATCGTTTTGAAAACAATTTAGTTTTTAATTAATTGAGAGTCTGTTTGTTTTCACTATGAATTATACTGAAAACACATGAATCAAACACAACACAAGATACCGCTGGGAAAATATAAGAAGCAGAGTTTATTTTAAAACAGTGAGAAAATTATACTGAAAATTATACCCACTTTATTAGGTATACCTTTCCAGTTGATTAATACAAATAAGGGCTGCGCAGTTGGTAGAGCTGTTGCCTTGCAGCAAGAAGGTTCTGGGTTCGATTCCCGGCCCCAGTCTTTCTGCATGGAGTCTCCATGTTCTCCCTGTGCATGGTGGGTTTTCTCCGGGTACTCCGGTTTCCTCCCACAGTCCAAAAACATGTCAGGTTAATTGGCCTCTCCAAATTGTCCCCATGGTTGTGTGTCTCTGTGTTGCCCTGCGACAGACTGGCGGCAGCTGGAGAGGCACCTCCTGACCCACTGAGGGACAAGGGATGGATGGATAATACAAATAATTGATCCATCACATAGCAACAGTTCAATGTGGCATCGTTGTTAGCACCAACATTGACACATATATATGAATATATATATATTCTCTACTTGTGAGCGATAATCATCAGAATTATAAGTAATAAACGGTTGAATTATTTCAACTGTTTATCCAAGAGTAGTGAATCGATAATGGTTTTACTCTGATATAAGTGAGAAAAATGTAACTTTTTAAACTTATTGTTTTAGTTGCCTGACTTGTTTTTTACTTTGAAAAACATCATTATTTCCTCTTTTTTCCATTGCTGTCAGAAACAGACACTGAAAATGACAACATCTGAAAATCAAACCTTCTGAGCGATTCGAGTGCTGATATAAACGGATTTATCAGGGTTAGCTTAATGAAGGCTGATCCTGCTGGATGTGTGCAGCTATTTCATCATTTCTCTGTTAAAATAAAAAAGCTGTTTAAAAGAAGACGTGTCACAATCTGAGAGACTTTGGGTGTCTCTGTGAGGATTTGTTGCTGTGGGGGAATCGTGCAGCAGTAACATATTTAAATGATTGGATAACAAGTCAGAGTTTCTCCATAAAACCTGACAGTCATCAGTCACCTGAAGGCAACACAAAACGTTTTCTTTACTGCTTTATGGCTAACAACCTGATTCGTATGCGCCACCTTGTGGTGAGTGTTGTTTAGAGACAATAAACTCTTTAACACCCTGCTAATAAAACACGGACTGGTTATGTGGAAAAAAGTGAGACATGCACAACCTCTCCTCACTAATATCCTGTTATGAAGACGGTCAGAATAATAATGCCGGCCAGAACCTGAGCAGAACATCTTTCTAAATGACAAATTATTGTCCAGCAAAATGTATTGCGACAGGCCCATTCAAGTGTGTCGTCTTTATGCATATTTTCACTAATTCCAGTGTATATAACAAACCAAACATTGTCATGTGTCCTGTTTAGTTGCCTTCTGTTTGTATGCATTTGTTGGAATGTGTCTCATTTTGTTTCCCTTGTTGCAGCTCTTGATGTTTTTTATCTACTGTGTTGGAAACGAGCCACTCTGCATAAGGAAGAACACATTCTTCTTCTTGCTCAACAACTCACTTTTTTTACTTTCACAACCTTCTTATCTAAGCCAGATGCTCTTAAAAGCAAGACATTTATAAAACAAATGGTTTTATTTGGATACTTGAAGGTCTATTTAAAACAAAAAAAGTTTTGTTCAAACTTGATTTCTAACCCAAAATGTCCAAACGGTGGAAACAGTTTTTAGAGAGAAAGTAAAGTTATAAGATGATAAGATGCAGTTATGCTTTATTTTCAAATTTATTGATCGCCAACAAACAAAACTTAATGCAATTATTCTGTCAATTCAAAGCATGTTTTAGTCGTCAGAAGCTCATCTTCCAATCATCCTGATAATAATAATGATGTCTGTTCCTCAGGACGACGACTCACAGCGTCGCTTCTGCAAAGAAACAGAACAAACACACAGCCATTACTTTACAACAAATCTATATCTAATTTTCACCGCAAAGCAGTGCAATCTAACCAATCGATGCAGATGAAGACGATGTCTGGATGAAATTACGTTTAAATGAACTCTGTTCTGACTGTGGAAACTAAAACAACTTATTTAGACGGAAGTTGGAATCAAATCGACTGTTTCATTTGAGCAATATTTTTGAGATGCATGTACAGAGTATTAATAACTTCACATTTTTCCATCCATCCATCCATCCATCCATCCATCCATCCATCCATCCATCCATCCATCCATCCATCCATCCAT
>NW_006799959.1:377351-409189 GCF_000485575.1 Poecilia formosa
ATCCATCCATCCATCCATCCATCCATTTTCTTTACACCCTTGTCCCTTAGTGGGGTCGGGAGGTGCTGGTTCCTCTCCAGCTAACGTTCCAGGTGAGAGGCGGGGTCACCCTGGACAGGTCGCCAGTCTGTCGCAGGGCAACACAGAGACACACAACCATGCACACGCACACACACACACACACACACACCTAGGGGCAATTTGGAGAGGCCAGTTAACCTGACAGTCATGTTTTTGGACAGTGGGAGGAAACCAACTCAACGTCCGGTTGCCATTTTGACTGTTTGACTCCAGATCAACTCTGTTCCACCATCTTGGTTTGGGCGCACAGCATGATTAGTCTGATGGCTCTCAGTCCAGGTTTCTCTCATTCAACCAGTTTAACAGAGATGCTGGTCTCTTGGTCCTCTGGCTGCTCGTCGGGTTTATATTCTCGTATCGGCGCCTGTGGGGTCCATTTTGCTGAAGTGCTGCCTGATCTCTGCTGTTTCGTTCTGGGTAGTCTAAGCTCTTTGAGATCTGTCGATCCTTTCTTCTTCACACTTTGCAGGGTTTTAAAGAAATGTTGAAAGCTCAGTGTGAGACGCCTTCGTGCTGAGAGTTTTAGCTTGATCCACTACAAAAAACACTTTGAACTACTTCACTGACTCTCCACTTTTTTTATCTTTCATGTCTAAAATCAGGACATGCAGGCATTACTGTACAGATAATATGCCTTTCATAACAGCACAAGCTTTTATCCCTCTCTTTCATCTCTGTAAATGACAGCATTCTGTTTAAATGAGGATTTATTAGTCCCTCTGCCTTCACTGTTCCCGCCACAGACTCAGCAGAACTGTGTCTTTTGTTGCCCGTTTTGCAGCGAGTGATGGATCCCCACTAAGCAGAAGAGAAATGAGACATGAGTGACTTCTGCAGCCTCCCTTTTTGTTTCTTGTGGCGATTTTCTGTAAGCAAAACATTTCACGTTTTTGGCTGAATCTGTTCTTCTGCCTCCCGTGCCTCCGTTAACCCTTTAACGTTCTTACCAGTTTCACTGAGCAGCTCCTACAGTGGCCTCAGAGGTATTTGCTAATTGTTGCTGGCTAGTTTGAAGGAGCTGAGTGGGGGAGGGGCTACGTCTCAAAGGCGGAGCTAGGTCCATCCAGGCGCTTTGCACAACTGAATGGTTGCCATGGAGATTAAAGGTTTTCTCAAACATCCATGAAAGAGTTAAGGAAACACTCCAGGTTTGTTTTGGTGAGAGAAGAGCATAAAAACATGATTGAAAAGTTTTTAAGGAATTTATTAAAATTTTAGTTAAATCAAGGTTAAATGACTTTTTTTATAATTTAGTAAATGAAAAGACAGATTTTAAGGGTTGTGAGTCTCTCTGTCTCTCGCTGTGCGTCGTTACTGAGCCACCCAGACTTTATCTCTCTGCTTGCTTTCATTTTCCATCTCTTCAGGAAAATGTAAGATTTGTTCTGCAGGCTGGAACAGATTTTTATTTTTTAGCCTACGTTCTCCACCTTCTGTATTACATCAATTAAAGCTAAAATCAATTGGGGGAAACAGACCAGCAGCTCCTTCCTCGTGGCTGACATCAATAAAATCACAATCCTCACATGGGGCAGCTTTAGTTCGCTGCGATTCCTTCAAGGACATTAAGATGTGATTGGTTCTGTGGCTTCCTGTAGACTCTACATGTCCTAACAGAATTAGTTCAGGGCTGTCTGGACACAAAGCATCAAGCTGTCAGGACTTTATCGTCTTCCCTTGAGCCGCGGTTAGACTTTGACAAGTTTAGAGCCTCGCTGGAAGCAAAATATCATTATCTCCTCTGTTTCTGTGTGTGACATGTTTTGAAATTGAATCATTCACACAGGCTGACATAAACAGACCAATTTATCAAATTTACGCCCACTGATGGTGAATGGACAACAGGAATTTAATGGGAAACATGGAAAGGAAAAACATTTTGTGCTTTTCTGAAGTATCAAGTGGTTGTTTTTCTTTTTTAAAAAAAAAACACAACATTTTGTGCTTTTCTGAAGTATCAAGTGGTTGTTTTTCTTTTTTAAAAAAAAAACACCCTTAAAACTGTAGCAGAAAAATGAGAGCAATCAAGTGCAAACCCCCTAGCATGAGGCTAGAAGCTGAATGTTGGATAACATGACATTTTAATTAAAATATGAAACTTTTTCATGTTGTAGATAAATTACATTTCTTTTCCTTTTCCACATATTTTCCTTTTAGTTCTGTTTGAGCTTGTAGCTTTGGATATTTATATGCAGTTGTGAATGAAGGAAGATGATCACAAGGTAGTTATGAAAGCTGATGAAAGTTGCCGAAGAGTTATATTACACACCTGATTATTTAACAGCCTGGTGTAGAACATCTACTGTTCATCTAAAAGATGCAGATTTATTGGGTGATTAGGAGAAATCACCCAATAAGGTCTTGTAGAGGCGTAGCTACAAGACCTATCAAACCGGCTCCATAACCAGGTTTTTAAAAGTTCTTTGTATCCGAGTCTAGCTGAAATTCATCATGACGGTGAAATAACCACATATGGTGAACTAAGAAACCTAAATATTTATATGCAGCCTTTGTATTCAGGTAGATATTTTATTTATGCCCCAATTCAGATAACTAGCAACATTGATGTGCTAGTTATCTGAATTGCGCATTTCCTCATACAGCTGTATTTCCAGTACAGCAAATAATACAGTGATTGTGTTAAAACTCAGAAAAAGTGAATGGAAGTAGTTGAAAGTCCCACTTTTAAATCCCATATCTGTTTTAACCAGTGAATTTTTAGTAGCATTATATTTATCACTCCATCTCTATTAATCCAGCTACAGTTATTTTATTTTATTTTTGTAAATGGTTAACTCTAAAACACATTTAACAATGATGTTACACATGTGATGTTTGAAAGAAAAGATGTTCATTTCACATAAACACTGGAGAAAAGAGTCTAATTATCAAATCAACTTTGGACAAAGTGAATTGATTAATTTTAGCAAAGCAACATGTTGGCATCAATAACACATTTTCTTACCCAATAAACTTTAAGCTCACAAATTTCACCTGCTGACATCTTCATGGTCTTTAGTCTTTGTCTTTTAACGGCTGTGGAGATTTTTCTTCAGATTTCGGTTGTTGCTTCCCATGAAACTAAAATTCACATTATTTCGTCAAGCTAATCTTTTTTATTATTATTATTATTATTATTATTATTATTTACAAACACTATTCCGATGGTTTGGAGGTGACTGTTTCTGAAATGTCACATCCCTTTGAGAATGGGACACATTAATTATTGTCTGTATTCCAGACAGTAAAACTTAGAAAACAGTGACTTGTCCTTTCAAAATAACATTTTATTTTCAAGTGAGACCATTTTCCCCAGACGACACGACCTGCAAGTTAGAGGAAAGAAATTGAAACAATTCAAGCGAAACCAGAAATATTCATAGAAGTGAACTAACAATCATCGGGTCGTTCTGTGAAGTGGAGACAGGATTTCAAGAAAAAGAGAAAATTAATTCTCACACTGCGACTACTTATAAATGTCAGATTAAAGTGAAATTAGATCTGGCACTGAGAACAAAAAGCTGCGGATCGCAGGGAGACTCATTG
Source organism: Poecilia formosa (assembly GCF_000485575.1). Taxonomy (NCBI): domain Eukaryota; kingdom Metazoa; phylum Chordata; class Actinopteri; order Cyprinodontiformes; family Poeciliidae; genus Poecilia; species Poecilia formosa. Next base: position 380,979 of record NW_006799959.1, read on the forward strand.
ACCTGAATTACATCATATAATGAAGCAATTTGTGTTTTAAATATATGATATTGAATAAAACATCTCACACAGTTCATTTGTAAATGCAAATGTGTCTTTGCAAGGCTTCTTGGCTTTTAAAGCTGTATTTTTTAAGGCTTTAGTGTTTTAGCTCTCATTGTGGTCCAGTAGTTTTGGGCTGTACGCAGACTGTCTCTGTTTAAATGTTTTGCATTTGAGAATAATCCTTCTGGATTTGAAATGATCTGTTGGACAGAGTATTGGGGCCAAGCTGCAAACTGTCAAAACAGCTACTTTTACAGAGCTGACTTTAGCAGCACATGGCTAAAAAAAAATTAATTGTCAAAGAAATTTTACAAAGAAAAAACAGAACCATGCTCATGAAGTGAAACCTTCAAATAGGGATTGTTGAAACCTTCAAAAGACTAAAAGCTGAGTGCCGTCTGAAAGCATCAGACGGGGAAGATGACAGCATGAAGTTTCTCTGCAATAAAGCTGTCAAGAGTCTCCTAGAGTCTGAGAAGGAGCATAAAATCAGAAGCGTCTGGATGTTGGGATGGAGAGTTAAAAACAGAAAGACATTCAAAGCACTTCAGGCTGATGTGAAGCAAGACGAAGTTGTGTTTTCTAGTCCTATCAAAGACTGAAAAGGACCATAAGGAGACAAAACACCAAAACAAAACACGACTGGAATCACTGCACTGGAGTGAATGAAGGCTTTCTGCTGGCTCTAAAGCTGTTTGGTACGGAGGATGGACGATAATTCAGTCGAGTAATTAAACTAAAACTCTGAGAAGGCCTCAAAAAACAAAATACTTTATCCAGAGTCAGAAAACTTAAAGAAACGTCCAGGTGCAGCCTGAAGGAGTTGATCTTGCCAGGTCTTCTCTAAATACTGTTAGCTGAAATACTGAAAGGTGAAGTGAATCACAGTGCAGGTCCTGAAACAGCAGAAAGTCTGCAGTGTAGTTATCTAACATTTACTGGAGTTTTGTTTATTTTTCTAATTGCTTTATTGTTTTATTTGTATCCAAATTGGTGCAAAATTTCAACACATTTCATCACATGATTCCCAGCAGCAGTTCGGGCACCACAGGCCTCCACATCCTCATCACAAAGCTGGAGTTTTTTCATCATGGATGGATGTAGCCTGAGCGCTGCTGCCGTTTCCACCCTGCTGTTCAGACACAACTCTCTCTCTCCTCTTTATCTCAAACACCAAGTGTGTTTTCCCCTGAAGAAAACTGAAGCACCTCTGTTCAGTGCTGAGTGTTTTAAACATGAGTAAAAAAGACAGAAGTCAGGCTGACCGCAGAACCGCCGACGTTTAATAAAATTGGAAGTAAAACTTTTAATGTTGTCCTTTTTTTACTGACAGAAAAACAAACTGGAGATTGAATTTTTTGCTCATTTATTGTGTTGAACTTTTGTCAAACATTTTCCAGGCTGCTGTTTCTGTCTCAAACCCAACCTGAAACGGTGTGATGTCTTTCAGCAGCAGTGAAAAGACGTCACACCGAGTCTGACCTCGCTCCACTGCCTTCCAGTTTAGCTGTGAATTATTTCCAGGTTCTTTTCTTCATTCTCTCTCTGAACTGATGCAACGACTCGCTGACCTTCTGTCAGCAGGTCAGATGGTTTAAAAGTGTGAAGCTCTGGAGGATTGAAAACGTTTCAGGCAGCGTCCATCACTGTTTTAAATTCTCACTTTTATCTCTTAGCCAATTTTGTGTTGTTTTGTGTAAATTTGTTTCTTCTGTCTTCAAATATTTGTTTTAAAATGACCGTACCGTAAAACACAACTTCCTTTGGTAGTGATTTATAAATAAACTGATATTATAACTTGTTCAGTGGAGAAATTTATCTAATTTATTTACTAATCATTTATCGTCATTTGTGTCAAAGTTTCATCACTGATAATTAACTGCCAAACCGAAACTTGGTTTATGTTTGAGAAAGTCACATTTTCTTGTGGCAGCAGGTCAGTCGTGGTTTTCTGGTCTGGATGTTTCTAACCCTTGGCTGAACGTCTGTCCAGGTTACGCTCCGGTCACAGGGATGTGCCACCCGGTCCGGAGCTGCACGCTCAACCACGAAGACGGCTTCTCGTCTGCGTTCGTCGTGGCTCATGAGACCGGACACGTGTGAGTATTTCTGAACGCAGAAACGCCATCAGAGCTGTTTTCTGATTGGCTGCCAGTTTAATTCATCAGGCTGGAAATGGAAAAGTTTCTGACCAGAAAAGAACAAAGGAGCTGAAAAAACAAAAGAACTGTGGGAATAAAATAAAATTTAATGTAATATAAGAACTTATTACATTACATAAAAAATATTTTTACTATGCTTTACTTTTACTTGAGTAATTTTATCTTCTCTTACTTCAGTAAGTCTGGATTTTCTACTCAGACTCAGACACACACCTGCAGCTTCTGCCAAAGCTGCTTAAGTTTCTTTATTGAAAGAAACTAATTTGGAAAAATTTCATTTTGCCTGACTATTTTTTGTTACTTATTGTGAGTTATCCACTTTATATTTTGGTGCATGTGATGATGTAATTCGTAATTATCAAATGAATTATAATTTGATCAGTTACTCAGTATTTGAGTAGATTTATTTTTACCAAATACTTTTTTACTCTTACTTGTTGAAGTTGAAGTAGTGCTGCTCCTACTTTGGAGCAGTTTTTTGGTTTCTCTACCGGCTCTGCTGAACGGAGATGATTGGTGACGACTGGAAGCATTTGGCCCGCTCCGCAGGTCCAGCTGGACGCAGAGCTGAGCATGTGGATGTCAGGATTTAGGAGATAACAGATTGTAATCTGGATTAGAGCATCCATGTGGGGACGGCTTTGAGGAGCGTCCTTGTTCCAGGCGTTCCAGTTCAGCAGATCCAAACGGCGTCGGCTGCGACGCTTCGTCCCACCGGCAGCAGAACCGGCGTTCAGCGGGCGTTTAAAGCAGCTGAAACATCGAGGTTAAAAGTTAGGAACAGTTTAAATGGAGTGGATGCAGATGGAGGCTTTGTGTTTTTCTTTGTATGAGGTTTTCAATCAATCAAGTTTGTTTCCAGGTGGTTCAAGGTGCTTCACATAATGAACACAAAGTTATGAAGGAAACAGCAGACAGCCAACAGTTGAACAAACATTAGTGTCGTCCCCAAAATTAGATTTTCAATGACAAACTTATATCAATAAAAATGTTTAGGTAAAAAATAGGTGTTTTTCTTTTACGATCCATGTTTTTCTAGAGTTTCGTGTTTCGCTTATTTATCTTCATTTCAGTGTGATGGTAATATCCAGAGAGTTTTACTCAAAAACAGACTTAGTCACTAATTAAAGTGGCTTAAATCCAGCTAAAGGTTTTCTCATTTCTGTTGGTAGGTAAAACCAATAGTGACTCTGAATGTTTTATTTACAAATATTACATGTTCATTTGCTGTTTAGCAGATAAAATGAAAAGATTTCACAGTAAAATTATTTCACATTTTTAACTAAAATAAATTGTGGCCCTTCATGTTTTCAACCTGCCGGTTTTGGCCCTCAGTGAAAAACGTTTGGACTTTCAGCAGTTCCACAAACCTTCAATCTTTCTTAGTTTGCAGCTTGTAAAACATAGATTTTATCCTCTGGTCAGTTATAAAACAAGTCAGACTTTTATTAGATGTCACCAGAATAATTCAGTTCTAGAAATAAAAACTAAATAAAAACCAAAGTCTTCCTCCTGGGTGGACGAGCGAGGCGATCTTGAACGGTGTCACCGCGGTGATTTCATCACAAACGGGGAGAAACGCTCTCAGCAGCTGAATCATCCTTCAGACTCTGTCGACTGACCTTCACACGTCCTTGAACCCTCTGGAAATAGAAAACAGTGAATTGCTTGAGGAGACCTTTAACATTCCAGCAGTGATAGGATGTGGAAGCTGCAGCCTTTACATGGCTGTAAATGCCAGCTGCACTTGTTAGCGTTTCCTGGCCACAGCTTTCGTATCGATTACTTGTGTTGCTAGGTAACGCTTTATGTACCGTCCTGTGTACAGATTCAACGTGAGCAGCCAGACTTTCTTACTATTATTAAGTCATTTTGAGCAGAAATTTGAAGGCTTCTGTCGTTTTTTTGGACATTGACACCGTAAGTCTCAAGTAAAGTTTGTATCACATTTCAAGGAGCTTAACGTCATAAAAACACAAAGTCACAGAACATATAGTCAACCAGCAAACGTTATATTTTGCCATCATTATGCATAAAATGTTGGTCAATGTTCCATTTATTATGGTTCCAAAGCAGGTGAACAGGTTTCCACTGTTAAAGGAACTCAGTGTTTCGGCTGTTTTGCAGTTTTCTGGAAGTTTGTTCCAGATTAGTGGAGATTAAAAACTAAAAGCTGCTTCTCCAAGAAGCAAAGTGCAGAACAAATAAAGAACAAGAACTGAAGAAAAAGAACATAATAAATAGTCTCAGTTCTATTTATTTTATGCAGATGACATATTTGAAGGTTTTCAACTAATAGATTTTAGGGAATCAAGTTATTTGCGCTATGCTGTTATATTCATTTACTTCTCATAGATTTGATTATCTGGGATTCTGTGCAATATTTAGAAGTACAAAATTACATAGAACTCATTGCTTTATATTTTTTAAGTCTTTAGTGTAAAGAAGAACTGAGGATACGATCAATCTGAAGTTGTTTTTGTTTTTATGCTTTTAGGAGGATCCAGCATCAGTTTTACTGATTTTTCTTTTCCGTTGTGTTTGGTGTTTTAGTTCCTGATGGTTATATTGTTACTTATGTATAATGTTTAAAAATTATTTTAAAAAAATGTTAAATAAATGTGAATTAAAGGACAGCTGACTGTTGCAGAAGGACATGAGGAACACCAAACTCAACAGAAATTTAATTTTAAGGTTTATCTTATGCTTTGAGACGCCACTGGTTTAGAAACCAAACAAATTAATGATTCTTCAGAAAATGATCATATACTGCAAAGAAAGAGTCCAAAGAGAAACGTTAGGCCCTCAGAAAGTCTGAAAAACAACGGAGCAGTTCAGCGTCAAAAGATTTCATGAAATTCTGTCTAATGTTAAACAAATTAGAAACATTTTCACACAGTAACACCTTCAGCTGAAGCACAGATTCTATGATTTCTGATTTTTTTCTCATTAATCAGGTCTAAGAGTGTTACTGTGCAAAGCACAACGAGCTACATTAGTGATGAACATGTGGGATGATTCAGGCAGAGGATCAGAAGAAGCTTTTTGAACTCGTCGTCTTATTTTGTCTGCAGTGTCGGTAAATAAGTCGACCTGTTTCAGGGTTTTCCCTCCTCAGGCGACTCGAACACTCAGAAGATGAAACTCAGAAACTGTTTCTCTCCAGGCAATCAACAAGCTTCTGAAATGTCATCCATCTGAGGCGCAGTGTTTTTTATTTTGCCTCAGGTTGTTGTTATTCTGCCATTTATTAATCAGCAGAACGCAGAAATTTAATCTAGGTAGCTATTTTTAATGGTATTTAAATTATTAAAGAAGGAAATGAAGAGATGAAATAATTATTCATTTGAGCCAAAAGCTGCACCGTGTGAAGACATAAAAGCATCAGTTGTTAAAGTTCATGTATGATGACATAATTATGTGAAATTCTCCCAAGGTGTTATTTCTAACTGTCCCTGCAGGTCATTTATTCAGATTTAGCAGCTCACCCTTAATAAAATGTTCTGTCGTTTGAAAAGGTGAACTGGATGTAATCTCTACCAGTCGCTTTTGATCAGTTTCCCAATAATAACTCAAGATTACAGAGAATTTATTTTACTTTGAGGTGGGAGAGAACTGGTACGGGAGCTGAGAGCGGACATTTTTACTTTTACTGATGGCTTTCTTGAGATAACGAGTTAAATTTAGACATTTTGAGAAAACTGGATGTTTGTCATTATGTGAAGAAAACCATCTGAAAAACAATAAAACCAGTTCACTGCCTCCATGTTCAAACCAGACTGGGTCGCGCCAAATTCAGAGAAACGATCTTGGTGTCGGTGCATCACAACGCTTTTTATTTTTTTATTGCTGCTTCTCTTTCCATCCAGGATCTTCTCTCTTCACTGGGATTATTTTGCACCTCCACCTGAAATAACTTGCAGTGAGAGGATTTTTTTTTTATCTGTTGTTCAGAAGATGACCTGGAGTCAGGACTCCAATGCTAACAGCTAGCATTAACAGCGTTTCAGTTCATCACTGTTTCGGTTCAAACCTGGGCCAGCGCCGCTCGGTATGGACCCGTCTTATTCTTCCTCTTCCCAAACATTTAGCTGCCGGAAGCACATCCTCCTCTAACAGGAATGACCTACATTTCTGCCTTTTTCTCTGGATTTCTCTATTTCTAGTGGAGGAAAATTAGGACTCACAAAGTCAACAGAGGAAACAAAATTCAAAGAATTACATGATTCAGAACCAGAACTCATTCTGATAAATCGCTGTTAGGATAAAACTTGCCTTTTTCACACACTCGTTTGATGCAAACCCCTAAAAACATTGAAATGTTCTGACTTACAGAAGCAACATATGTTCACGACTTTGATGCTTTGAGGAGGAGTTTATCAAAAGCAGTCATCAAAGTCTGCAGAACATTGAGTTAAAGTTTATGTCTGATGTAATTCATTTGTGAAGCAGGACAGATGTATCGAGCTGAATATGGGATCATTTCTCATCCAAAGTTTTGTTGTATTAAAGCAGCAGCGTTTGCAAACCTCTTGGTGCTGACTATAAGTTAAAAACACAAACATTTGGTGTCCAGATGCCATCAGTCACAGAAAAACCGATTTCTACTCACCCATTCAGTGTTTTTTCAGTAATTGTTCATGAATTGTGGCAAGCATGAGCAACTTTCAGTCTTTACCTGGGTTGCATCTTGAGAAAGTTTTTGATTCTAAAGGTTGTTGAAAAGACCAAGAGGCAAACTGTGCTGATCGAGGGATGAAATCTGTGCTGTGGTAATAATAGATTTAAATGTCAGTTTACTTGTGAGAAGGTCGGATGGCCTCAGTCCCTCAGGGAGAGTTTCTTATCTGATATGTCGACCTTCACTTTAGTTCTTGTTCAGACAACATAAGATGTGGTTCAGTTTGCTCATGTCGGCTTTAGGGAAAAACAAAAGAAACATTCTTGTTGGAGAAATGTTATAAACCGAGTGCAGTTCCTTTATGTTTCTGGTTTAATTGATGACAAGTCAGGTTTTTCTCACTGACACTGATTTCTGTTTCTTTTTGACAGCTGACCAAACTAAGTCAGAAATTCAGATTTTACTTCTCTTTTAACTGGTTTCAACACATAAAACTCATTTATTGAAACTTTGTAATTCAGCAAAATGTGGTGCATGTTTCCTGATGGTAGTTTTGAATCCAAATGAAAGGAGGACATTAAAATACCTTTCATTTAACTGAGGACTTGGTGTTTATTGACTGAAACATAAAAAACAGAAGATCAAATACTGAAGAATCAGTTTTTGATCTCAGAGATAATCAGGAGAAAATGGTCAATTTTAGTTTCGATTTCTGGCCAATTAATGCGTCTTGTAAGCGACCAAATTAATCTTATGAAAACCGTTTGGTTTGGGAGCCTTTCGGTGCTGGAATGATTCATATGTGTGATTAGAAACCAGAGATCCGGCTGGAACCTGGGAGCAGTGATGAAATCGGACCTGAACCTCAGTTCCTCTGATAAAAACCTGTTTAGAGCTGCTTTTCATTCATAACTGGAATGTTTCAGAATTGGTTACTTTGTCATGTTTTTATGGTGTAAAGCATTTTGAGCTGCCTTGTTGCTCAAATGTGCTAAACTAATAAACTCGTCTTTACTTTTGCAGCCAAAACAGTTAAATAAAACGACTCTAAAGCTCCACTTTAAAAGCCGACTGGTTGGAAACAAAGACAACTTATCTTAACTCTTTTACACAGTTTAAAATGGAGTCGACACAAAACTTTGTCACAAATTTCCTGGAAAGTCTCGATCTCCCCTGAATCAAATCATTTGGTAGTGACCCACATCTCCCATCGTTGGCCCCGAGGCGGCGCAGTAACAGCTGTTTGTGAAACTCATCTCCCATGTGTGACCTTGTCCTCCTCCGCCGCTGCAGGCTGGGCATGGAGCACGACGGCCAGGGAAACCGCTGCGGGGACGAGACGGCGATGGGCAGCGTCATGGCGCCGCTGGTGCAGGCGGCCTTCCATCGGTACCACTGGTCCATGTGCAGCGGACAGGAGCTGAAGAGATACATCCAGTGAGTTCAGCTTTCAGCTCTGAATATAAATACGTGGAGAGAAGGAAACATTAGCAGAGTGTCTCCTACGGCACACACCGCCTCTCCTTTGGCTCTTTTAGATCCATAAATATGTAATATTTTTGTTGCAGCGCCCAGAGGAAATAAAGAGTTTTTAATCACTGAATTAAACAATATATAACATATCTTTGAGTAAAACAGGAGCAAAGATTTGTTAAATTCTGAGTTTTCTGTATTATAACTGATAAACAAAATCCACCTGTTACTGTATAAGTTAATCTATTTCATGAATTTTATCACAAAGTGAAACATATTTTATAGATTAATTACACAGATGGATGAACCAACCTTAATTTTGTTCCACCATAAACAGATAGTGGGACAAATGCGAAGGAACAAAAACTGAATATAAATGTTCTGTTATCTTTTTAAATGTCAGCTTGTATCCAAACCTCAACAGTTTCTGTTTATCTCTCATCGTCGCTCTTAATTTAAAACGGGAACCAGATTCCTGGCATCTGCTCATGAATAAAAATAAACTCTGGATGTTGAGGTTTACATGTTTCTGGACTCACAGGATTAATTTGTCTTAAAAACATAACAGCAGATATCGGTGACAGTAGGCCATCAATCACAGTGTAATCCTGACCAGTCTGCACCTTTTTCATGCAAAACAGACAAAAACATGAAATTCTTCACGCCCCGTTTTGGAGCTGTTGATGTAACATGCATCATTTATTTTTGGGACGGTTTAATGTTGAAAAAACAACTTTAGCTTCCTGAAAGCTCACCTGCCAACATAAGTAGCTTTGCAGCAGTTTATTGTGTATTAATGTTACAACATTTATGATGCCACAGCAAATTTTCTGTTTTTGCATTTAAGATCAGAATACCCAGCCTAGAACTCATTTTCCTTTTTTACTTTCTGCTGGTTTCTGGTAATTATACGAGTTAATAAACTTGTATAATTCACTCACCCACTCTTCCTATTCATCCTGTTCGTATCCCACCCATTCACACAACGTACATCTCTTACTGACATCTCTTTATGGGAGATGTTTGTATAAAAAATGGCCTTTTAAAGAGCCGGGTGTGCATACTTATTATAACACGTGAAAACCGTTTGCAGTGAAAAACTGAGACTATTAAAGAGGCCAAACAGTCTCTGGTGTAATTCACCATAAGGTTATATGCTGAGCGACAGAACACACACACACACACACACACACACACACACCCCGCTGTGCTTTTCTCAGAATATGTGTCAGCAGCTATCTTAACTGATAACAACAGGTTAGAGTTTTGTAAAATTGCTCCCCTGGTTTCATGTATTTACTTGTAAATATTCATTATTCTCCCATTTAAAAAACACAAATAAAACCTTAAACTTTAATTGAGCTAACTGTGCAGTCTAATTAATGAATCCCATTTTATTTTAAAATACAGAAAACTTTCCATCACAAAAACCCTTTTTGCTGCTAAATTATAGAATAAACAGACATATGAGCTCAACTACAGAGATATTTATTGTTTTTAATTCATTCACCCATCAGATTGGTGCAAAGTGCTGCTTACCCATTCAGCTCCTCGTCATTCATGGAGCTTCTTTGGAAATGTGGATGCTAACATTAGCATTAGCATCTCTGCTACATGTTATCATTGAGATGCTATCTTAGGCTGGAACAGCTTTGCTGGTAGGCTAACTCCTTTTAGCCCAACTTGAACATAGCAATAGTCTTCTCCAGCGTCCCATCAGATCGATTTTCAAAGCAGAGATTAATCCAACAGAAGCGGCTTCGTCGCCCGTCACTGTTAGCGGATGTAGCTTGTGCGTTAGATTTACTGGCGTACCAGAAACACAATCAAAAGGTTCCACACAGGACTCCATATTGAACCTGTAATCTCAGGTTTCTGACCTTCCTGAAGCACAGCCTTGTTTCATTTCCTTACAGAACCTATGACTGTTTGCTGGACGACCCTTTCAAACACGACTGGCCTCAGCTTCCTGAACTCCCCGGCATCAACTACTCCATGGATGAGCAATGCCGATTCGACTTCGGAGTGGGATACAAGATCTGCACCTCGGTGAGTCGATCCCTGAAGCTGTCCGCCTGCCCACAGAGTATATTCACCATCCCAAAACTATGTACTAACTGCCAGGATACAAACCGAGACCAAGACAAGACCAGAGACCCATTCTACATGACACAAGAAAATGGGAAAAAATAAAAACCACTTGGATACTCGGAGGAATGTCATTATTAATTCAAGCTATTCTTTGTTCTGCATCACAGTCAAACTATGCCGTAATGTGAAGTCATCCAGCGTACAGGAACCCAGAAACCTGTTGAGAAAGTTGTTACTATGGAAACGTGTTTAAAAACTAAGTTATTCAGGTCCCGTCCGTCACTTTTAGACTCATTGCAATAAGTTAACATTACGTGCTAAACCTTAAATGTTTGCCTTACATAAGAAAGGCTACTAATTGTAGCAAAACTCTACAATTAGTACTGTTTTGCTACTAATTGTCAACACTAACAACTAGATAACAAGGTCAGGAGAAAATTTTAATTTAAAAAATAAATAATAAGAAGGAAAGGGAAGTAGGTCAGCTATGCTAGCTTGACTTTGACAACCTTAACATGTAGATGTGCTGCAGAATTCACAATGTTTCAGCTCAAACAAAAAAACGTGACACACTGTTGTTGCGCAACACCCCCCCCCTCTTCTCTCTCTCTCTCTCTACTTCCCCTTGTCAGAGGAGGGAGATGTGCTACCAGTTCTCCGTCTAACGGGTGAATTGAGTTTCCTAAATCTGCCGAGATTTACCCTACCCAGAACTGAAGTAAACTCTGTTTAAGCTGGGTGCGAGAAAGACTAGCCTGGCTTCTAACGACCTCCATCCAGATGTCCCACCTTTTTCACCCTGTGAACTAGCCAGATAGAGCAGCCCGGAATCAGCTAGTTTCACAGAGCACACCTGTTAACGGTCGCTCTTTCTCTTATTACAACTTGCACTTGTTACTGAACCAGGTTGGTTTTAGTGACTCGGGCACACACACGCACACACACACACACACACACACACACACACACACACACACACATCAACTCTCTGACAGATCATCGGTAGAGCAGGTTTTTAATTAATTGGCCATCGTTGTGTTCAGACGATCACTAATTAATAATCACAAAAGTAAACATCAAACCTGAAAACATAAAACTGCGGCAGATTAAATGTTTTGTTCTTTCTGCGTTAAATGTTTGTGTGTTTGTTGGTGTTGAATCCTGATGCATTAGTGGAGCTGTTGTCAGTCAGTTGCTATGGCAACGGCTACGTGTAGCATAGTCGACAGAGGATAAAGAAAAATACAATTGGTTCTGAGTTGTTCTTGCAGACGGGTAGTTGGGCGCAGTTTCAGCCGTCTCTGAAAGCAAATCACACGTCACTGTTTGGTTTCTAATGGATTTTCACAGATTTAGTTTTTATGATTTATTACTGACATCTTGTTCCGCTCCCAGATAAACCCCAGCGCTTACAAAAACACGTAATTAGCAGTGAGTCACGTTATTGCTTAGATTTGAATCAATACATTTTGCATCTAATGAAAGGAGGGATATTAGCAAGTTGAACAATATTGTAGTAGTTTAGTGATATTTCTACAGTTGAAGTGTTGAAATAAATCCAGTCTCTTCGACCAAAACTGGTCTCAGAGTCCTGCAACTCTGAGTGGCGTTGCATCAAAAGGAGGAAAGATGGGCTCTGTTGAGGATTCAGTCTCTGCTTTGAGAGAAATGAAATATTTTCCTCTTCAGACCTTTATTTTATGCCTTAAAAATGGCAGCAGAGACGATCCGGAGTTCCAGAAAGTCCTGCAGGAGCTTTCCGATGACAGCCTTCAGAGACTCTGACATCTAGATGTGAGCAGACTCAGGAGCAAAACTGGACGTGTTGGCAAGCAGCTGATGTGGTCATCTGCTCATTTCACCATGTCTCCGCCTGGCAGGCCGCGGACAGCGTGCCACTCAGCCTGTCACTGTTTACTGTCATCACGTCGTTTGGGTGGCGACGCTCGTTAGGCGCTGGTGTAACTTTAATTACTTATTTTCCTCAATTTTAGTAACTTTTTTTGTAATATTGGGAGTTCATAAAGTTTTCTCGTTTTAGACGTTTCAAAAGCTGGGAAGTGATTTCAGCTTCTTTTCATGGAAACGTTTTTCCTTCTGCTGTAAAATAAATTAACCTTACTCTGCACATCTGATGACGACTTTTATTGCGCCTTCTGAGCCTTGGTTGTGTTTTAATTTGAAGCTTCTTTCAGTGTTTCGGGTTTCCTAGCAGGTTGAAATCATGACCAGTGGTGATTTTCAGACCTCGGGGTGTTTTCTCTTTCCTAGTTATTTTGGAGGAATGCATTTGTTCGGGGTCTGAACCGAAACCTGGAGGGTGAGTGACTGAGATCGTGATTTGATGACTAACTGTTTGAGGTTAGATTTAGGCTGACATCGCTGTTGAATCATGTCAGATCGAATGTATGCCTTCAGTCGGTCCGCTCCTGCACTTAACTGGATCTTTTTGTGCATCTCATCCAAACCTTCATGGTGAATATGAGCTCCTACCATCTGGACAGAGAGTCAGGAAGCCTTAACGCAGAACCAACCGATGGACACATTTAAAATGTGATTGCTTTGTCTCTGTTTGTGCCAATCGTATATAACCAAGTGAAAACCATAAAATACACAGAAACAAAGAAACGTTCCCTGTAGGGCTGGGCAGCTCCAGGCCGGGAGGGCCGGTCTCCTGCAACTTATAGATGTGTCTCTACTTCATCACACGCGAGTCAAATAATGAGGTCGTTAGCAGGACTCTGGAGAACCTGACTGCACTGAGGAGGAGATTCAGCTGTTGGATTCAGGTGTGTTGGACCAGGGAGCTGCAGGACTCCGGCCCTCCAGGACCAGGACTGCCCACCCCTGCTGTAGGGACAGTAATGAAGTGATGGAGTATTTGGGCCAAATTAAGTTCTGCCAAAAATGTCTGAAATTTTTAGATTAATTTCACATCTTTACAAAAAAAACAACTTTGTTGAAAAGATATAAATTTGCCTGAAAAAGATTGAAGTTCCCCATAGTTAAAACTTGTAAGCGTCATTGTGAGACCAAAAACTCAGAAGGTTTTATAGATTATAAAGTTATTTTCAGCATAAAATAGGTGGAAGTCCTCTAAGATTGAAATATTAAACTTCGGAAATGCAAATCTGAATGTTTTTCCAAAGACCAGAACTCCATTCTGCTGATCAATAATCAATTTGGCTGTTATTGTTTATTTAAACCACATCTACAGTCAGTTAAATACCAGCCAGGCTTGTCAACACTGACTGATGTTACTTACCTTTTTATGTATTTATTTATTGGAAAATGTCCTGTGATTTATTTGAACAAAAGCTCAAAGTTTTGTCCTAATGCAGTTTTTCCTCGTGGTTTTTCCAGCAGATGTTTGGTTTTAAATGTTGATGGAGGCTATCATTTATTTTCTTGTGAATCGCACCATCTGTTATATTGGAAGCTGAGATTTTTTCTGAGTAACAACAGATGGAAAACAGCTTTAGGCTTTAGGTATTTACATATTCATTAATATGCACTGTACATGCTAAATAAATTATAAAAATAAAAGTAAAACTGGATCTCGTAGGGATCATTTGTCCCATTTCAATTCCCTCTAGAACTGACTTTTGTTGTGATTTGCCTATTTTTGAATGAAAACTGTAAAAACAGTAAATAAGCACATATTTACTCTCCTCACAAAAACATGTAAAAATTAATGTGATTTTCATCATAAGGGGAAAAAAATCCAAAGAGATTTTGTTGCTGTAGCAGAAGTGCAGCCTGGAGCTCTTGGAGAATCTGAGAATATATTGAATTTCAAATGTCAGAAATCAAGAATTCAGGTTAAGCAGAACAATTTCTAGATAACTTTAAGAGGTGCAAACTATGTCACAAAACGACACATCGTCTTTAAATGTGGTTAGTAAATAACAGATTAATTTCTGAACATGTGGAAAATGAGACGTTGTGAGGCAGAAAGTCAGAAAACAGAATTTAATCAGAATCACTGAACATACGTTAAGCTGCCATGTCAGCCTGTGTCTGATTCAGTCTGTTCGTCTGGTTCATTGCTCTCTCCGCTGCTCCTGCGTTCCTGGTTTGATTTTTCATTTGTGTTTTTCGTGAAAGCTGATGATTCATGCCGTCCTCCAGCGGCGAGCCGTTCTGACATAAAGGACTGCTGGCAGCCAATCAGGGCCGCCGGCGCCTAACAGGATGTCAGCGCTGAACGTCCTGTCCAGCTTTGGTCTCCAAAAGGATCCCATTGTTTCGCAGTCTAGTTCTGCATCTGTTTGACATCTTCTCCATTTTGATTTTACTCTGTAAACTTCTTCTCGTTCACATTTAAAAGCGCTTTTCCCTACGAAGGAGTACAAGAGCCATCGGAAAGAATAAAATACAGCCACGTTACATTTCTGACAAGAAACTCAGCAACTTCTAGGTTAACTTCACATATTTAAAGAGAAAAAATGTAGATATTCTGTCAGTTTGCAAAAACAAGTAACATTTTATGAAATTAAAACTGTCTGAGATTGTAAATATCTTCCAAAGTTTGGATGTGAGATCTGGGATCCTTTCTGTCAGAATGACATATTATTAGTGTTAAGATCCGTGTTTTTGTGTGTTTATTTTTGAGTTTTCTGTGTTCAGTCCTGTTTCCCTGTGAGTCTCTGTCCTGTCCTCCCCGCTGATTGCTCCCCAGGTGTGTCTCATTCCCTTAATTACCCCGTGTGTATTTAAACCCACCTGTTGTCTGTGTTCCTTGTCGGATCCTCGTCGTATGTATTGTGGTTTGTGTTTGTTCCGTCTAATCCGTTTGACAGTTGCTACCGGTATTTAGCTGGGTGCTTGTTCCTGCCGTGCTGCCTGCCTTGGACTGTTTGGGTGCTTATTCATCATTAAACCTTCATCATCACCATAACCTGGGTCTCAGCGTCTCTCCTCACCACCAACAACCTCACACCTTATGACAATTAGTACTTTAAAAAAAAAAGTCTTGATCTACCAGCTAAACTTTTAAAATATCCAGATTCACATCTCAGAAATTTAGCTCTTCAACTTCTGGCATTTTGTTCCTGCATATTTCTTAGTTGTAATTTTGTAAATTCATCATTTTAACCAATTATCAACTTTTTCTTGCAAATTTACAACTTTCCCACTTCAGAGAATATCCACGTTTTTTCTTTTGAATATGTGAAATTAATCTGAAAAATGTTGTCATGAACGAACACATTTCCACCAGAAAACTAAGAATAATTTCACATATTTGAAAGAATAAAAGACATAGATATTCCCTGGGCATCAATTTAACTATTTACAATATTAAAACTAGGATATTCTGTAAGATTATAAAGTCAGATATGTGTAAGAAAAAAAACACACATGTGGAAAATGTATATATACCAAAATGCAGGTGTTGATCTGGGCTGTTTCCTGGGTCCAGTCTGTCATTAAGGTGAAAAATCCCAAATACCTGCAGATCCCAACGGCCTCCGGATGATAAAGTTCACTCCCAACTACAAACTTGTTCATAAAGTCTCCTACCAAAGAGTTGCTCAGTGTCCCTTAAAGAATCCTCTCTAATTAATCTGATAATCTGCTCTGATCCCTGAAATATGGCAGCTACATCTGCAGAAAATCTCAAGATTAAGATCCAAGCAGAGAGAAACTTCTTCATCCTCCATTATTGTTGCTGCGTCGTTGTTCAGATAAAGAGAAATTCACCTGAAAGTCCTGCTGACGTTCGCCATAAATTAGTGGCTTTAATTAGAGCTTTAACCTGGTTTAATTAAAAAAGTAAAACACACAAAAAGCTTCTTCCATTGGCAGATTATTTTACTTATTACAAGACATTTTCCCAAATTATAAGTGAAATAATCTGCCAATGAATTAAGTACTTTTTCATGAATATTAAGGAAGTATTGACATAAAACAACTTAGCTTTGTCTCATTTCAAATGCACTGATATTTACACTAGAAACTAGATAAAAATAAGGAAGATTTTGTGTTTTTGCAGCGTTTTTTTAATGCATTTAAAATAAACTGCATTTGTTTGAATTAAAAAATTTGGGTTATTATTGCTGATAATTACTAAAGAAATCTCCTGACATGACCTTTTGTTTCTTTCTTTCCCTGTGTTTTAGTTTCGGACGTTTGACCCGTGCAAACAGCTTTGGTGCAGTCACCCTGACAACCCGTACTTCTGCAAAACCAAAAAGGGCCCGCCTCTGGACGGGACCGAGTGCGCTCCAGGAAAAGTAAGATCCGCTTACTGGGAGGCTTCAATGGGAGGTTTGGCAAAAATATTTCTAATTCATCCTGCAAGTTTTTTCCCCTCTAATCCACAAGAGAGCAGGTGAGCCGCAGCGCTCATCCAGCAGGAAGCGAATCCTGAGTCTGGGTTTGTGCTGAGCAGTGAGGCAACCTGGAAAACGATGTCTGCACTATATGAGCCAGGTTTGCTGAAATCAGGCTCCATTGTCTTGACTAAGTTGAAAAGAATCCTTCAAAAACACGTTTTTATAAATTTTACTATTTAATTATTAACAACAAAGGGAATAGTTAGGATCAATTATGTCTGAGTGCAGCAGCATGGCGCTTTACCCAGGGATTCAGAGGGAATAAAAAATGATGCACCAGCTGCAAAGCGGCAGGCGAGTTCAAACTCACAAAGATTAGAAACATAAAAAAAACTAGATACATTTACAACATATTAAAAAATACTGGAAAATGCTAAAAATTACACATGTGCAACTGAACAGGATTTAAAAACTGTGTTGAGCCAAACCTGACTTTAGTTCATCGCTCTGGAAAAAACTTAAAATGTATAATTGATCCATTTTCTGTAGCTCCATAAGAGAGAGGTCTATATCCAGCAGTCAGTGGGCTGCAGGCAGGAGGCAGCGCAACAGGTTGCCAAGTCATTACAGAGCAACGTAGAAACATAAAGTATAAACACACACACACACACACACACACACACACACCTACCTATCAGTTATTTAGAGCGGCCAGTGAACTTAACATGAATGTTTTTAGAGTGTGGGAGGAACTCTGAGAAAACCCACACATTTACTGCAAACTCCATGTATAATTCAAACATAATTCATTCTTGTTGCACGGCAACAGGCAACACTAACTACACTGTAAAAATATTTCAGTTGTACTTTAAGTAAAAAAAAAACATCTTGCAAGTTTTATATTTTAAACTTAAATGTGTGAGTTTGTGACAGATAAATGCACAGTGGTAAATTGTGTTAACTCTTTTATTCATTTTGTCAAATGTCCAAGAGTTGAGCACTGAAGAACAAACTATTTCCCATGATCGACCTTTTGAGAAAAACAGCAGCAATGAACGGAAACAATTAAAAGTCTAACTTTTGTGCAAAAACACCAAATTTGACTAAGTGTTTTGCTTTTTTTCTAGTGCAAATGTCCTGTACACTTAAAATTAAACAAAACTAACTTACAACAAACTTTTCAATGAGAAATAGGAGCTTGTGTTTAGTCAATAATTCCTTAATATAGATAAAAAGTGCTAGTTCTACTGGCAGAATATTTTTTCACTTATAATGCGACAAAAATGTCTTGTGTGGAAAAAAATGCGACGAATTTAAGGAATTATTGACTTAAAATGTTTTCCTCTTGATGAAAAGCTACTTGTAAGTTAGATTAGTCATATTTTGAGTATTATGATATTTTGCATTAAAACGATACGATATTTGGTGTTTTGCAGCATAAAATCAATCAGTGTTTTGCTAATGACAGTTTGAAATCACTTGTCTCATACTGTCGAGCGTTTTAGCTCTGAAATGTCGTGAAGAGTTGCTTGTGTTTTATTTCTTGCTGAGGACATAAATGTGTGATCTTACTGTAGCGTGCCTCATGTTTTCTGCCGCCTCTCTGTCGTCGTGTTTAGTGGTGCTACAAAGGTCACTGCATGTGGAAGAACCCCAACCAGCTGAAGGTGGACGGCGCCTGGGGCTCCTGGAGTAAATTCGGCTCCTGCTCTCGGTCCTGTGGAACCGGCGTTCGCTTCCGGACGCGCCAGTGCAACAACCCGGCGTAAGTAACGGGACGCAGGCAGCGTCAGACCTCAGAGAAGATTACTTGACATGAAAAACCAGAGCTAATCTGTGTAAGCATTTAGTCCTTAAAGAAGTCCTGCTTCTTAGTTTGTTTTCAGTCGGTGTAAAAATCTTCAGCTGCAGAAACTGACCGGATTAGAGATGAGCTTCTGTAACAAATAGTGATTTATTCTGATCCTTATATGTTAAACGTTTACTGCTATTTAAAAAGATAAATTAAAAAGTTGAAGTAAGCAGCAGAATTAAAAAAATGA
Source organism: Poecilia formosa (assembly GCF_000485575.1). Lineage (NCBI taxonomy): Eukaryota > Metazoa > Chordata > Actinopteri > Cyprinodontiformes > Poeciliidae > Poecilia > Poecilia formosa. The sequence continues at coordinate 399,691 of NW_006799959.1, forward strand.
AAGAGGAATAAACAACTTCGTAGAGTTCTTAATTAAAGCTGAATTCCTTACGGACTCATTCGTCCTCTGCAGTGAAACCAGAGCTGATGAGACAGTCGGGGTAAATAGAGTCTTTATGCAAAGATTTGCATAATGAGTTCAGTGAAGATTAATTCCTGTGTGACTAATGTTGGCATTTTGTTATTAAAGAATCACAAATGTTCCATTTCTGCACTTTAAACCTGAAAGGGAGAATTAATTTAAGCCATGATGTCAGATGAGTTTTCTGCTTTTGAACTTAATTACCAGAGAAAAAGAAGAAGACATCTTTGTTTTGGTTGTCAGAAGATAATCGGGCTAATATTCGTCTCTCACTGTGCTGTAGACAAACTTTTCCTTTTTGGTCTCAGATGTCCAAAAGACTTTTTTGCAGAGCATTAAACTGCATAATTAAAGTTTTATCTATTTTGTGTTACCTTGTGAGACATGATGAACAGAAAAGAAGAAAACGACAGGAAGTAGTTTGTCACGCCATGTTTTTACGCATGAACAAACTTATTCAGGTGTGATTTTAATCGTGTTTCTTATCAGCAGAATATTGACCAAGTCGTATTGGGCAGCTTCTGACTGGTGAAGGAAATCTGCAATCAAACATGTTTATTGTCCTTTTAAATGGAGACAGCAACAGCTGTGCACCAACTTCCTGTTCCATGTACTTTAAGTGACACAGCGCCCCCAGAGGTGAGGTGCAGTACTGCTCTGCCTCACCCCAGACTACTTTCTTATATTTGAACAGGTAACAAGCAAATTTACCATAAAAATTTAAATCACACAGAAATAAATGTATTTAACAATGAAGTGGACAAACTGATCATCTCTTCTGATTTTACTTGACATGACTGTGGCTGTCCAGTGACTGTCCTCACTGGTTTCTAGCAGAAACTGAAAGAAAAGGTGATTTCATCTGGCTGGCCGCGCTGCTCTTTATTGGTTTAAAATGCTTTTGATGATCTGCACCCATTTCTTATTACATATTTTGAACTTTTGAGTTGAAAGATGGCGACTTTTCTCTCTTAGCATGACTTTTCACTAGTGGTGGTCATCTCAGTCACATCTGAACATCAACACCGAAGTGATCCAAAGCGCTTCAGGGGAAGCATTTTTCTCTCTTTGTATTTCAAATAACAATTTGTTTTCCCACCAATCCCTCTGATGCTGATCCATCTCCCTCCCACAGACCCTCCAACGCCGGCCAGGACTGTCCTGGAGTCAACTACGAGTACCAGCTGTGCAACACAAACGAATGCCCCAAGCACTTTGAAGATTTCCGAGCCCAGCAGTGCCACGATCGCAACTCCAACTTTGAGTTCCAGAATGCCAAACACCACTGGCTGCCGTATGAGCACCCCGACGGTAAGCCAGGGAAACCGGCAGCCTGCTGCTGCAGTGGGATGAAAATCAACGGTTTGGTGATGTGGCTTCAGGCTGAACCGAGGGGATCATTCACCGCCTTGTAAATATTGTTTATAGCTGCACTTTGATAAAGAATTTGTCTTTACATGTTTGTTAAAAATGCCAGGAATCGTCCATCCTGAGCTGCTATAACCTTCTGAAGAAACGCACCGTTCACAGAGTAACTAGTTACATTTACTCAGTTATATTTTCTTGAGTAACTTTAAAAAAATAATTTTATCATGAATTATTTTTACTCTTGAGTAAAATTTCTGGATTTTCTACCCACCAAATGAAAATCCTGTTTTAACCAAAAATTCACCAGACTCAGACACACACCTGCAGCTTTTGTTAAAGTTTTATAAGTTTTTATTGAAAGAAATTAATTTAGAAATATTTATTTTGCCTTAACTTTATAATTTGATTATGTAATTTTTAAATATTAAATGATTGATAGTCTGATCAGTTACTCATTACTTGTTTAGACTTTTTACCAAATACTTTTTAAATTTTACTTGAGTAAAAATATGTTGAAGTAGTGCTACTCTTACTTAAAAACAGTTTTTAGATACTTTACCGAACTCTGACAACTAAAAACAACCAATCAGAGCCAGGAGGCGGGTCTTAGTGCTGTCAATCATACTTGTTTATGCGCTACTAAATGTGCTAATGGTGGAGAAACAACTTTGGCTCACCTGAGATGAAGCAGAGAGCCAGAATGAGATTGTTAGCAACACATACACAAGCATGATTGACAGCATTAAGACCCTCTTGGCTCTGATTGGTTGTTTTTATGCATTTCGTCAGAGAAGGAGATCGATCTTTTCACAGATTATCTTTCTTATGTTATTCTGTCATAGTGACAGTTTTACCAAATAAGTAAAAGACCTTTTTGTTTTTATAAAGGTTACGTACCGCAGCTTCAAACTTTATAGCAGTTTGTTCTATTATCACCACCAGGTACAATGCATTGTTCTAAAATTTAATGCGGGAGACCATAGAGTGGAGGATGATTGAGAAGAGGAAGGATTCAGGTTTACTGTTTGGTGCATCAGAGTCAGTAAAAATCGGCTTTTTGTTTCATTTCCATCTATGAATCTTTAGACAGCCGAAGTTTTGCAGGATGACAAATATTATCAGGTTTTGTTTGTGACCACATATATCGTTTTACATGTAGTTTACATAATTTTTTCTCATGTTCTCTATAAAACTATCTTTATATTGAAATAAAATTATCTGAATTCTGAAAACAATCAGTGGCGCTTTTAAGTAGCAATTAAAAATAGCTGAATATCATATACATTCTACCTTCTTTTATAGATTATTTTGAAAAAAATATATTAATCACGTTCGCACAGTTTACAGTTATGCATTGCTTTGTGTAGGTCTGACTCATAAAATCCCCCAAATTACAAATTTGAGTTTTGTTGTTGACAAAGCATCACAACACAGGCAGAAACACTTTGACAAAGTGAGACAATGTATTCTCCAAACACATTGTACTTTTTCTTCAATGTTTTTCACATTTTCACTGCTTGTTCTGCTTTGTACAATTTAGAGCCATCTTTAAAATTCACCCTTTGCTTCAGGATGATGATCCCTGTTTTGCTGCTGCATCACACATAATTGTCTATTTCGTAGCAGAAAATGTTTTTATCAGACTCCACTTTATGGAGCTCTTTACACCTGCAATGGTCTGGAGAAGCAAAGCTTCTTAACAAATAATGCAGTTTAATCCACTGAGGGAGTGGAAGGGAAGCAGGTGGAAAAGTGAAAGTCCACAGAAAACTGGGGGCTTTGAGAAATCTGTGCACAATTTAACAAAAAGAGGATAAAGAAAAGTTTAAGACGATCCAGATTTTTGTCAGTCAGTTCAAGGTTTGGAGAACCTGTTGGGTTTAGATATTCTTAAATTGTTTTTTATTTATTTGTTTTAAATGTCTTAAAATGTTGCAGATGGAGTTTTAGGACCATTGATGATTAAAAATAAAATCTGACCGAAGATTAAATAGAAAATATGCAGATGCATCTCCTAAATTTCTCTTCTTTTTTTTAATAGAGATTTATTTGACATAAATAAATACATATATGTAAGTGCCACACATATATGGTGTGGCACTTTACATCAATAAACAAAGAAAAAGAAACATAAAATGTTTAATTAATTAATATATTTACTACCTGCTGTTTTTAATCTAGGTAAACTTTTGAGTTTCTTTTTTTCTGGCTTTACGATTTCTAAATATATATGAAATTTATGCCTTTAAATATGGAAAAATGTAATTTTTTTATGGTTTTCTTTTAAATATGGGAAATTAATCTTAAAATTTAGCAAAAATGTACTCTCCTGTGACCAATTATTATTTTTTATTTTAGTTGTAATACCCCCATGTCGTACCAACACGATCATGTATTTTCACCATAAACTCCATCAGTTGTTTCTGTTTTATTGGTTTATATGATTATTTTCAGATCTCTTCATGCTTCAGTTCAACACTGTGGTGTTTGGCTGTTTGAAAGGATCAATATGACACAATTTCATGCCACTGCTGTGTCAAATCTACATTATATTAAGTGGAAATGGGTTTATTTTCTATGTGGCTCCTGACACAATATGTCGTCTTATTATGTGTCTGGCAGGTCATCTTGTCGACTTGACTATCAAATTATCTTTTATTCCCACATCAGATGGGTTAGAAATTGGATAATAACTTCCAATTTTGTCTGGCATCTGCTTTTGTGATATTTAAAACATATTTATTTGGAGTTATCTTATTGAGATTGGATCCAAAGAAGCAATAACTGCACAAGCAATCTAGGAAAATAATAATATTGAAAACATTTAGCACACTTAGCTTACAGTAAGTTGTATTTTCTAGATAAGTGCTAAATTATTTGGCTGTTTTGCAAACTTTCAGTTGACCTCTGTGTGGAATATTTGGTATCAACTAAAATTAGCGCTTTAGCATTAGCTTCCTCTAACCACTCTGTTGGTGTTGTGCTCTAGTGTTAGCAGTGCTAATGTTTATGATTAGTTCTTTAGGGTTAGCACAACTAACTCTGCAGTTAGCCTTTCCCACCGCAGCTGCATGAAAACACTCTTCAGGTGAATCCAGGTTTCCTTGGATTCTTTTTGTAATTAAAAATAAATTGGCATTGGACATTTACTGCACAGTCACTCCTGCTACCCAGTTTATATGAATGCTAGCCATGTAGTTGCTGCAGCAATCACTCAATATTAGCATCAGCATTACATAAGCTTTTGCTGAACTACTCACCTCTACATGTTAAATGCTCAAAGTGGCAGAGAAATATGACCTTATATTTAATTAATTTCATTATTAGCTATTTGATAACTCGCTGGGATCCAGTGTTTGTGTGTAGAGAGCATTTAAACTTATTAATTAATTAATTTGTTCATAATACTTCATAGACAGGACAGTCTCTCCAGGTACTCCGGTTTCCTCCCACAGTCCAAAAACATGACTGTCAGGTAAATTGGCCTCTCCAAATTCTCCCGAGGTGTGAGTGTGTCCTGTCTGTTTCTGTGTTGCCCTGCAACAGACTGGCGACCTGTCCAACCTCCTCTCGCCCGAAACGTTAGCTGGAGAGGAACCAGCAACCCTCCTGACCCCACTAGGGACAAGGGTGTAGAGAAGATGGATGGATGGATGGATGGATGGATGGAGATGGATGGATGGATGGATGGATGGATGGATGGATGGATGGACATGACAAAACTTGTTTGACAACATGGACTTTATTTTAACATGTAAGACATTTTTAACCCTACTGTGACACAGACTTCACAGTAACACAAGAAGCAGAGTAACAACAGATTATTATTAAGAGAAAAGCTCTTTCAGGCCATCTACCCACTTTCTGCATCAGCTTCATCCTGTCCACAGAGAAATGTGAGACATCCAGAACATGTTGTAAGAACATCAACGAGACGCACAGGACAGAGCAGCATGCTTACACGTCCAGTCAGGGGACATTTTCCCAATTACCTGACATTTATTTGATCTATGTGGAAAACCGAACAACATGGAGAAAGCATCAGCTCCACACTGAAAGGCACCAGTTCAAACGAGAAGAAAACAGAAGCAGCCATTTTCTCATCAAAGCCCTGCAGATTTCACGGGAGTAAAATCGTACAAGTAGGAGAGAAAGATTTCAAGTTAATCTCTGGTGTCTGATTGGCGATGCAGGCGAAAGTGAGCCACAGAAACTTACTGATGCTGCCATGGCAACCTTTGACTGCAGCTGCACAAAGCCCAGCTGCATTTAGGCTTTCACAGCTCACGTTTCTGTCACCGCTGCTAAAAACTGCTGCTGATGCAGTTATCCACATTTTGATTTACACATGACAACAGTTTCTGATTCACATCATAAAAAAACGAAATCTTACCAAGCATTCTGGCCCAGTTATAGTCCAAATATCACTTGGAATAAGACAAAACTAACTTACAAGCAACATTTTAGCATTTATAGTAACTTGTTTTAAGTTAATAATTACTTAATATTGATATAAAAATCCACTTGTAACATGGAAAAATGTCTTATGATTGAAATAATGGAACTAGAACTTTTTCATCAATATTAAGGAATTATTTACTTAAAACAAGCTACTATAAATGCTGAAAAGTTGCTTGTAAGTTAGTTTTGTCTTATTTCAAAACCACTAAGATTTTTCCACGAGAAACTGGACTAAAAATACTTGGTAACATTTTGTGTTTTTGGAGTGAAGCGTTTTAAAAATTGAAAAATCAGCACAAAATGGAAAAGTCTTTAAAAGAGATTGTTTAGAAATTGAGTTGGTATTAAATTGTAAATATCTAGCAAATAATTCCCAACACAAAAATATTCCATTCAGAAATAGTTGGACCTTCTGATTACAACAAAATCCGTCTAAAAACGATGCAGTGTGTTTTATTTTTTCATTACTGGCTCTGACTAACAGCAACCATGTTAAAGCTAAAGTTAGGTTTCTCTACTTTCAAGAGTAATAAGATATTTGAAACTAGACCAAAAATGCTCGATAGGATGTTGAGTTTTTGCAGTGTAGTAGTTTTATTTAACCAGGGTCTCTTAATGTCACTAACAAATAAACTGCGATCACTTTTAGCTCAGATATTTGTTTTATTATCTGGTCCATCTCAGCATCTGCGCAGACAGAACAAGAAACCCTAAATGAAACGATATGATGCACATATTTTTAGCAGGCGTGGGCATGTGGCAGGTTTTTGTTTTTTTTTGGTTCAGCCTGCAGCTGGCAGAGAATAAAAGAAGGAAATCCTGCCAGGAAGTGGGCCGCAGGTGAACATGCATGAGGTACAAAAACTGGAACATCTGTGAGAGATGAGTTCTGTTTGAGATCATATATCTGAATGAGATTTAAATATAAAAAAAGATTGAGGTTAAATGTGTGTAAACTTCTGTTTGCTTTGTATTTATGCCATTCAGATTTGGGATTTGTCAAAATAAACTGGTGTTTAGTTTTTACCTCCAGTCAGAAGAGTCTTTCTATTTCTCTGCAACTCTTCAGGGATTAGTGTTAATTTAGTGCAGATTAATTATTTAACTTATAATAATAAGTTACATAATAAATGCCCTGCATACAGGTTGAAAAACCTACTGAGTTTTTAACTAGCAGAGAAGGATTGTTACTTTACAGATGATTATTTTGGCATGTCATTATCAACAAGCATAGTAAGCAAACAGTAGCTGTGTTTCCATTGACCATGTAAATGCACAGTTTGACTTTTCAAAACTAAGTTTCTTTACGGAAACACTCGTTTTTCGATGAAACGTTTCGATGTGGTTTTCTGGTAGAAATTGGTTTATTTTCTCACAAACCTGCAGTGGAAACACTTCTTTCACATCACGAGTCACATGATCACCGACCGGATGTTGCTACTGGCAGAAACCATGAAGAAGAAGACAACAGGAAGTAGTTGGAGGATAATGGAGTTTCATATTTTTTAATAATTTATCACATAAGTAAACTTAATCGCAGAACATCTGGATTCACACTGAGATTTAATTACACAGGGAAACTCAGTTTGCTAATTATTTAAACTGTTGATTGAACTGGATTTTATTTCAAGATATCCGATTAAATATCCCGCTTTTTAGGAAAAATCATTTAAAATCCATGTAATTTTTTCCTTTCTGTGCACTACTTTATGTTTTATGCATCCACATATAAAATCCCACTAAAACACAGAATTGAAAAGCTGAAGTGTCATTATTTGTCTGTAAGCTCAGCATTACTTCACAGAGGTCAGCTGCTCCACATCCAGTCTGCTTCTGGTCTATTAAATATCAATGTGACATAAAAAGACATGAATAAAAATCCCCTTCAAGTTTCAAAGCCACGGTGTAGCTCAGTTTTTCATTTATTATTTTTTTGTGTCAGTCTTTGTGGAATAGTCAGATCAGAGCTTAAAGAAAATTTGAAGTTGTTGACGGGCAGAAAAGCTTCATTAGTTACAAAAAAGAGACTTTCCAGTTCACAAAAGAGCACAAAGAAATGTTCTGTAAAAATATCCCGTCTGACTCTACAGCTGAGTTTTCCTTCTTCCTGTTCGAGTTAAAATCATTTTAATGCAGGAGGAATCAGAAATGATGCTCTGCTGTCCTGCATCATGTAAGAACAGTTTGAAAAGAAAACCTTTGAAACTATTTATTTTTGGAAAACAAATACTAGAATAAAATAAAAATAAGAATTTTGCTTTGGGTTTGACATTTTGGAAACTGTTGGCTTAGACATTTAGCTCTGGTGTTGATGGACTGTTGTTCCAAATCCGACATATGAAATGTCCCCAAAATTCATTATCTGTCTCGATGTTTCATTACTTGAACATTTTGTTTTACTTTTTACCAATAAAGAGCCAATATTTCTCTCCAGTGTACGTCTTTGAAGAATCAGATGTTCCAACAGTTGTGAAAAAACAGACTTTAAATTTTGTCAGGTGCCATCATTAAAATCAATATAATTTCAATATGTTGATCAATTTTCCATGTATTATGTTTAAAAAGAAAGTGTAGACAGGTGGGTTTTAGTGTTCTTTAAAGGAACTCAGTGTTTCGGCTGTTTTTCAGTTTTTGGAAGTTTGTTCCAGATCTGTGGTGATTAGAAGCTGAATGCTGCTTCTCCATGTTTGGTTTTAGTTTTGTATTAGTTTGTATATGAACAAAATTGTCATCATTTCTCCATTTCAGCTCTAGAGAGTCGGACTCTCTGACTCACTGAATTCAGTTAGCTTCTATCTGTGTTTTTTTCCTTATTTATGAGACATAAACACTTCAGTCCCTTAATAAATCAGGCTGAGACGCCTTGCAGTTCAGCACTCTGAGCTGATTAATCATAAATAATGTAATAAATCCAGCGCAGTCTGTTTTTGAATATAGCAAGTTTCCTAAACAGGCTTCCAGGAAGAGAAGCTTTGAGCTAATTGTCTTGTTAGCTTGTGCTGTACCAGCTTCCTGGTGCTTTGTGTTTTGCTCCCACACACTTTATAGGATATTAATTAAGATTGTATCAAATGTTCAAGTTTATTAGAAGTTGCAACAAGGCAGCTCAAAGTGCTTCAGATCATAAAAAGTCATAGAACACCCAGTCAACTCTTGAAGCATTCCATCGTTAAACATCAGAATGTTGATTGATGTTTAGTTTATAATGTTTCAAAGGCAACTCAGGTGGGTTTGTAGCCTTGATTTAAAGGAACTCAGTGTTTCCACTGTTGTGCAGTTTTCAGGATGTTTGTTCCACATTTGTGGTGCATAGAAGCTGAATGCTGCTTCTCTATGTTTGGTTCTGGTTCTGAAGCAGAGCAGAACCAGAAGACCTGAGAGGTCTGGAAGGTTGCTATGACAACAGCAGATCTTTAAGCTGTTCAGTGATTTATAAACTACCAGCAGTGATTTAAAGTCTCTTCTCTCAGTGGAGGGACTGTAGAGCTGGGTGGTGTAGAGCTGGGTGGTGTAGAGCTGGGTGATGTAGAGCTGGGTGATGTAGAGCTGGGTGATGTAGAGCTGGGTGATGTAGAGCTGGGTGATGTAG
>NW_006799959.1:409668-426484 GCF_000485575.1 Poecilia formosa
GCTGGGTGACGTAGAGCTGGGTGACGTAGAGCTGGGTGACGTAGAGCTGGGTGACGTAGAGCTGGGTGACGTAGAGCTAGGTGACGTAGAGCTAGGTGATGTAGAGCTGGGTGATGTAGAGCTGGGTGATGTAGAGCTGGGTGACGTAGAGCTGGGTGACGTAGAGCTAGGTGACGTAGAGCTAGGTGACGTAGAGCTGGGTGATGTAGAGCTGGGTGATGTAGAGCTGGGTGATGTAGAGCTGGGTGGTGTAGAACTGGGTGATGTAGAGCTGGGTGATGTAGAGCTGAGTGATGTAGAGCTGGGTGATGTAGAACTGGGTGATGTAGAACTGGGTGATGTAGAGCTGGGTGATGTAGAACTGGGTGATGTAGAGCTGGGAGATGTAGAGCTGGGTGATGTAGAGCTGGGTGATGTAGAACTGGGTGATGTTCTCTAACTTCCTGGTTTTAGTCAGAACTCCAGCAGCAGTGTTCTGGATCACCTGCAGCTGGTGAATTTTTTTTTGCAGACCTGTTTAAGACGCTGCTGCAGTAATAATGCAACTAAAGATAAACACGTATATGAGTTTCTCTAATGCTGAGACATCAGTCCTTTAATCCTAGAAATGTTCTTCAGGTGATAGAAGGCCGGCTTTCTAACTATCTTTATGTGTCTCTGAAGGTTCAGGTCAGATTTCAGCCTGCTCTTTGGTTTCCAGCTGCAATAACTGAAGCTGTTCATTGACTCCAGATCGTCTAGATGTTGTTTCTATTTTTTTGCTTTATCTTTCACTAGAGATTCAAAAGCAGAGTTTCAGCAGCTGCTGTGTTTTATTTTGATCCGTTCTGCTAGCTAACAAGCGGTGCCACCTGTACTGCCAGTCCAAGGAGACCGGAGACGTGGCGTACCTGAAGCAGCTGGTGCAGGATGGGACGCGGTGCTCGTACAAGGACGCCTACAGCATCTGCGTGCGTGGAGAATGTGTGGTGAGGAGTTTTTAAAACAAGGTTTCATCATGTTTGAATCTGCATCACGTTGTTTGAACAGAGATCTTCAATCAAAGTCATGTTATCTGTCATCAACATTTGAACAAGTTCAAAGAAAATCTGATGTTTTTTAAAGACATAATCTGCAGAACCGCACCGCTCATGGTGGAAGCATGTTGGATTAGCTCTGCTGCATTAGCACCCTGGTCTTTTTGAAGAGCTTTGTTCAAACGTTTCAGTTCAGGCACTTAGACAATCATTCCCTCTGGTTCTGGACGCTGAGCGGCTGGAAGGATTTTAGCTTTTACTTTCTTTACTGTAATGATTTATAGCCGTTGCAATAAGATTTTTTTTTTACAACCAAGAGATTAGCCTCTCAAAAACTCCTCAAATAAATCCAGAACTAGGACCAGAAATTCCAGAAGAGTTTAAAAGGAGAAGCAGGAAGTTTAAACTCAACTTTTCCATCAGTCATGTTGGACACTCAGCATGACTGATATTGGCCAAAGTATTTTTGGTCTCATTTCCAATGCAAATACCTTAATACACTTGAAATAAGACAAAACTTACAAGTAACTTTATCAAGATATAAGACATAATTTTATAATATTGATGGAAAAGTACAAGTTATTTAACTTATTACACAGGAATATTTCTTGTCGTAAGTGAAATCTTCTGCTAGTGGAGTTAGCATGTTTCCTCCTTAGCAGGTTCATTTCTGCAGCTCTTTTGAACAGTTCTGGACTTTAACGACTAACAGCAGCTTGAACATCGTCTTAGTAAATCTGCCGACTAAAATAGAAGTCAAAAAGCTTTTCTCTGCTTCTGCTTACTCAGTGATGGTTAGCCAGAAGCTAACGGGTGGGTGCTAATCGTCGGCTTGTTGTGTTTTATGGTTGTGCAGAAGGTCGGCTGTGACAGAGAGATCGGCTCCAACAAGGTGGAGGATAAATGTGGTGTTTGTGGTGGAGACAACTCCCACTGCCGGACCGTGAAGGGAACCTTCACCCGGACTCCAAAGAAACCAGGTAAGGTCACCTGGAGCGGCGCGTGGCTGCTAGCATGTCTGACACACAGCTGGCTAGATGCTTCCTGGTCTGGTTGTTTATTCAGGACAGTTTAACAAAACCAGACAAAAATAAACAAAAAACTACGTAGTAAATAACGAAGGAACAGCTTGCTAATTTTTTACATTAGAAAAATCTGAAAAGTGTGGCATGCATTTGTATTTAGTCCCACTGCATTTGGCTCCACCCATCTTCCTCAATATTGCTCCTAATGTTGTTGCTGTTTAAATATATTTACTCTATGATTTAGCTAATATGTGTTTTCATTGTTTTATGGTTTTATGCTGATTACACAGACTGTTTTAGGTTAATTATTAAATCAATAGTAAATTAATAATTAATAAATCAAATTAATATGACTACTATTAATAATTAAATCATGTATTGTTTTAGCAGAAACATAAAATAGTGCATGTTTAATTTGTACTATTAAATCCCTTGAGTCAGCCTTATATAACCATTAAAGTTGTTAATCCCTGGATGAGTCGAAGGTTTTGATTATCAGAGTGAAACTTTACACTTTCAGCCTCCAAGGCATTTTTTATTGTTGCTTCTGATTCATTCATTACTTCTTGCAATTTTATAATGGAAAGCTTTTAAAACCACTTCTAAACACAAACCTTGAGGAGAAAATCACAAGCAAAAAGGCTCCAGGTTGAAAAGCTCCCATAAATTACAGAGCTGTGATTTGTTTGGTCCGAGTTTGAGGAAATCACTGCAGCAGTCGCTCTGCTGAGAAATGCCAACATTTGGTTTAAAATGACAAAGTTCTGAATAATCTGTTAATAAAAGCAGACGGAACCGGTTTGTGTTCTAACGTCATGAAAGAAACCCCAATAACTACAAACCTGAGAGACGTACAGAAGAGCCTCACATTTCAGACTTCTGTTGCAAGATGAAGAAATTCCTAATAAATTTGACTGTCCTGACTGCTGCAGGAAAGCTTCTCTGTTTGAAAAATTAGAGTTTAGGTTTCATTTAATGTGGGAATACTTTAAAGGTTTAAGTGGTACAGAGAGATTTAAATGGATTAATGTTGATGTGCATGAGAGGAGCAGGAAATCATCAGGTCTTTTATCTTCTACCTGTGACGGCATATTGGGGACATTTTAGATGAAAAAGGAGAAAATTTCCACCAAAAACAACAAAAAATTCTGAGTTTGAAGAGTCAAAATATTTTAACTTGAAGCTCAGAAAAAAACATTTAAAACTCAGAAATGTCCATGTTTTTATAGAAAATTTCTTAGAATATCCTTGAATTTAAAATTTTTTGCAGCCTGATGGTTTTTACGGTTACCAAACAGAGCTGAGCTCCGGGTCCCTGCAGAGCGCCGGACAGACTGACATGGGGATTGTGCTTTTAGTCTTTAGTTGTGCAGATGCTCCAGGTCACACATGCAGGCTAAGAAAGAGCAGCTTGCAGAATGAAACTAAATTATGTTTCAGGACGAGCTGCAGTCACTTAAGAACCTGAATTACAATCACAACATGTTTCATTTTTTCATCTTTGCTGCATTTGCTCTTATATGCAACATATAAAATCCTCTTTAGAAAATTTATATCAACAAAAATTAGATTTACTTGTGTCGTTAAATTTTACTTTTTAAGCTTATTGCAGTTAATTTTGTTGATGATTTTGAGATAAACATGCACAAGGAAAAACAGCTTAAGATTTAATCAATCAGTTAATCAATCAGGTTTATTTGTGCAGCATATTTCAGCATCAAGGCAGTTCAAAATGCTTTATATCCATCAATGATTTTTCTTTAATGTTCTATTTGAGCATTGCTTTAGAAACAATTGATAGAAACAGCCAATTTTGAAATAACTTCCTGATTTTGAGTAAAAAAAAAAAAAATCTTTCTCTAGTTGAGGTGATTTTTGACTTTTTCCTGATTTTCTTTTCTAATTCAGGTCCATTTTTAGTGACCAATGAAGAACTCGTGTACATTTACATGTAACCTGCTTATTTTAAAGTAACTTTGTGACATGAGCTCCTGTTAAAGTAAATACGTGGAAATTGAAAAGGTTTTTCTATAGGTTGTTGGTACAAAAGCATGCCACACTTTTCAGACATTTAATACATTTTGAAAACTATCATTTTGATTAATTTGTGATAAGTGAAAGAGAAGCTGTTGACTTGAACTTCTCACACCTGCAATTTATCACCTGAGTTTATTTTGAGGAACCTGCTGCAAAAATCCAGACACCACTTTGTAATCAGTAGTTATTTTCCTGCTACCTTATAATTACAACAACTACATATAAAGTAGATGATACATTAATAAGATCCTGAGTAAATGTTCAGATATTTCTGGTCCAGTTGAAGATGCTTAACTGTGTGTCTGTCCCAGTACTGAACAGATGGAAATGAGATTTTTCTGGACGGATATTAATGTGTGGAACGTTATGATGAAACTGGGAGGCTGAGTTACATTATGGAGGTGTAGAAACTGCAGCAACTTCCAGCAGATTGTTTGTTAATGTGCTAAATTTGCATTCAGAGACGATAAATTAGCCGTTTAGAGGAATTAGCCGGAGCAAATATGCCTACATAGGAAGCGTTGTTGTATCTTTTTAATCAAAGATGTAATTTCATTAAGAATCTTGGCTAAGCTTTATTAGTTTGAGCTTTTACACATTCAGCTTCACACATTGCTAAATTAACCAGATCGTCTCTTAAAGAGGAAAATGCCTCCCTGCAGAGCCGACAATAAGCTGGAAAAGACATGTTTTGTTTTGTTTTGTTTTGTTTTTTTAGAAAAAGTTTTCTCTGTTTTAGCTGTGGGAATGAATAAATGACTAATGGATTCACGCTGAGGGTTTCTGTCTCCTCCTTTCAGCAGCCGGGATGTGATGAAGATTCATCACTAAAGACACTCTGAGCCTCAGTGTGAAAACTTTAGTTTTTTTAGCAAATGTTTCACTGTAAAAGCACAAAATCCTACCAAGTTTTATCTAGTTTTACTTGAAATAGGACAAAAATAACTTTTGCAGTGTTTTAATTAACCAGGCTTTCAGCAAGTTGTAAGAGCTGGTTTAAGTCAACAACTAATTAAAATGTATTTTAAAAAATGTTCTCCTCTCACCCAAACCTGTTTCTGCTCAGATCAAATCGTGCGAATTGTTTTCCTGTGTGGCTGCTGCTGATTGTAGCAACCTGCAAACGGACCCAGTATAACTCCTTAATGCCATTGGCTGAGAGGTTGCTAGGCAGCGGTACTTTTCGTTCCAGCAGATGAAAATTTGAGCGTCAAAGTTTGTGAGTGGAGATTTGATCCGAGCAGAGAGACGTTTTGAGCGTGAGGAGAAACGTTTGAGAGAGCAGAGAATATTTGAAAGAGAGCAGAAGTTCCGAGCGCTCTCGACGTTTGGCAGTAAATGTCCTCCATATGAGTGAGTTTTGTCTTATTTCAAGTGAACTAAGACATGAGCACCAGACCAGAAACACTTGGTAAGGTTTTGATTTTGCAGTGTTTTATTTAACCAATCACCTTTTCTACAGGGAAACAGTTGAGCAAGAGAGAGCAAAATGACTCCCCACTGGTGGAAAACTCACCATGCAAGTATCCCAGACTGTAGTGCAGCTGGATGTCTAACGCTGTAGAAACCAGAAGAATCGCGTCTCAAACTGCTGTGACTAATTAAGTGTCTGTTTGGGTTTTCCTGTCTTTGCCTTGTAGGTAGAAGACGTTGTTCGTTGTCGTGTTTGTGGCTTTAAAAAAGACAAACGTAGTTTTTTGGTTGGGGAAAACGTCGGTCAGAACCGAGCCGCCGGCCTCTGGAAGCAGTCCAGCGTGTAATTGGTGGCTGATTCAGTGGAACCTGAGTGGAGCGCCGGCGCTCGGTTCAGCCCGATGACTCACGTCCACAGGGCCAATTTATGACACAAACCTTTTCTTTCAGAGCTTTAATCAAACTTTTCTTTCCACGGAGGGCGCATGGCTGCTCTGACGTCCTCCAGATTTATTCTTTAACTCTTTTGAAAAGCGTTGATTGGAGCTTTGAATGCTGAACACACAGCACTCCTGTGAGCAGAGCTGGCTCTGAAATAAGAGCAGCACCACTGCAGCATATTTTTACTCAAGTAAAAGTAAAAAGTAGCTGCCAAAAAAATGACTCGGTAACATAAAAAAGTATTTGGTAAAAAATCTACTTGAGTGCTGAGTAACTGATCAAATGATCAATCATTTAATATCTAAACTGCATCATCAGACACAACAAAATATAAAGTTAAGTGGAAATGTTGGTATCTTTAGGACAAAAATGACAATAATTCTTATAATTAACAAAAAAACAACAAAAATATATTTTTTCCGAATCAGTTTCTATTAAAAAAAACTTCTAAAACTTTAACAAAAACTGCAGGTGTGTGTCTGAGTTTGGTGAATTTCTGGTTAAAACATGTTTGTTTTCCATTCAGTGGCTAGAAAATCCAGAAATTTCACTCAGTTTAGAAAAGAGACACTTTGTGATAAAATTACTCAAGTTAAAGGAAAATTACAGCGTAGTAAAAATACTTCTATAAGTACATTTTTCAAAAACGTTACTCCAGTAAGTAGTTACTGCCGTTCTCTGCCTGTGACTTTTCCCCGCCTGCTGCTTCCAGAGCGTCCGTCCGGTCAGTCGTTTTGTTGTGGATTCTTCTGGTTTGCTGATTAGAAACTTTCCTCCACAGAGTGCTGCTGCTAGGAGAGAAACGGTGACTAACTGATCTGTTTCTGTCTGAAGGGAAGACCAGAGGAGCCTTCTCTCTGCCCAAAGGAGCTCGCAATGTGTTTCTAAATGAAAGTGAGGAGTCTAGAAACGTTGTGGGTGAGTGGCGGCGGGTTTGTGAGCGGCGGACATCTGCAGCAGAAAACCACAAGTAGAGGAGAATAACTGCCTCATTGAAACGGCCTGAAGTTCATTCACAGGTGGAATGAACTCTGCTCCATTACAAAAACACAAAAATTCACAAAGTATTTTGGTCTAGTTTCTAATGCACTTAAAATAAGACAAAACTAACTTACAAGGAAGTTGTCAGTTGAAATTGGCTCTGATTTCCTTGGTTTTGGGAGATCTGTGATCAGCTGATACTGAACCACAGACTTCAATATCAGAAGTGAGAAAAGTGGATCAGTGCCTCTCTGGTAATAAGTAATATATTCTGCCGGTGGACTGAAAACTTTTGCCTCATAAGGACCATAAGGAATTATTTACTCAAATCAACATCATCTATCTTACTAAAAAGTTTCTTATAAGCTAGTTTTGTCTGATTTATAGCGCATTGAGGTATTTGCTCTAGAAACTAAAAGTACTGATGTGTTTTTGCAGTGTTGGGCCCGTTTCAATGTGTTTTCTGTAGGAACATTAACTTGTTTTAACTTTGTCTCTTCTTCAAACGTCGCTGCGTAGATCCAGAGTGAAGAAACCTTCTGCAGAAGTCTGATGTCCGCTGCTGCAAACAAAGAGTTTAGTTCTAGATCTGCTTAACTTTTCTGTCTCCTCTCATCTTCCCTAACCTGCCGCTTCTGCTGCTGCTGCGCCGAAGGTTACCTTAAGATGTTTCATGTTCCTCCTGGAGCTAGACACGTGCAGATCCGGGAACACGAGGCCGACCCGCAGATCCTGGGTAAGTGGCTTCCCGCCGGACGCTGCGGCCCGACCTCACCGCCTCGCTGGAGCTCTAATGGGAAAATGTTCCCTAAAATCAGAGATTAGAAACTCTGCATAATTTATCTCTCGTCATTTTCTCGGCCCGAGAGAATCCAGTTGCTCATTCATTATTCATAAACCCATTAAAGAGTCGCTTTTGGGTCCCATCGCTTGTAAAAATATGTTTTTAGAGTTCGAGTCCACAGATGTTTCTGGCCACATGTCGGATGAGTCGGATTTCTTTAGGCTCAGATCAGCAGAAACAGGAGAAGAGTCTTTGTGAAGCCGCTTCATTTCTCTAACTCGGTAATAAAACCTCTAATGAAGACGTTGAACACTGAGAGGTTGCTGAGAGGCCATGGGAAGCTAACCGGCTAAATGACTTGGAAAATACCACAACGCATTTTAATGTTCAGATGAGCAAAGAAATCGTTAAAGCAACAACTGCCTGAAGGCGAAATGATCAGCGGAGGGTTTCCACAGCTTCATTGTGATGAAGCTCTTCTCCTCTGTCTGATGAAACGAGTCGCAGAAGTTTTGGTTAAAAGTTAAAGTTATGTTCAAACTCTCAGAGTTGCTTTCCACGTTATGTTTGCTCTGTCAAATCTCTGGAAGCTGAAACGCAACACGATTACCTTTTAATTCTGTTTATTGCTTTGATTTCATACTTTAGTTTAATTTTCAATCATTTTTAAACTTTTTAAATGTTTTTTATTTAAATCAGAGGTGTTCAACATGGGGGTCGTGACACCTGGGGGGCCACAGGCGTACTGCAGGAAGGCTGTACAATTTCAGATTTTTGTATATTTTATCAAAATTCAAAGTTGTGTCTTTAAATACACAATAACATTCATGATAATCCAGCATGTAACAAATTAGTAGGAGGCATAAAATAATCTATATTCATTATATTCAGGTATATTTGGTGTTTGAACTATTAAAATATCTAAAATGCTTAAACTTATTTTCTGAGTTTAAATCAGATAATCTCTCCATTATTAGAAAAAAAACAAATAACTATGATTGTTGGCAACCTTTGGAGTTGAAGAGGAAGCACCAGGTTCAACACGAGATGTAGAAAATAAACCAAGGAACCAACAAATCCTGAAAACCCGGTTCAGCATAAAAGTAATTTATTTTCACTGCTTTAATTCAGGACTTCACCAGGACTTAAACACAGAGGAAGCAATAAATGTTAGGATCTCCAAGGAGATCCTACAACAGAGATAAAAACCCAGGACTGAAAATAAAACAATGTTTTATCTGTCAAAACAAAAGTTTTACACCTGAAGCCCCTGATTGGCCACAGAGAATCCATAACAAGATGTCTTCAGTAATTCACAGAACAAAAAGATCTAATCACAGAATCAGGGCAAAAGATGCAGTATCATCCTGACAAAACTTCCTAAATAATTACATAATATTGATGAAAAAGTTCTAGTTCCATTTTAGATTATTTCACTTATAACATGGGAAAAATGTCTTATACAAGTATAAGATATCTATAAGTGAAATAATCTGCCAGTAATCTGCATGTAAATTAGTGTGAAAACTTTAACTTTAGTTTATGTCACATTGTCTTAACTTCCCATCTCATTTCTGTTCTTTTCATGAACAGCTGAATCTGCAGTGTTTTCATTTACTGCTACAAATAAAAGCCAACAGGTTCTTTTAATATAAATAAATAGACAAAATATATAAAATACATTAGTTTTACAGCTCTGAGTTTAGAGATTGTTTTACTTTCTCAAGCAGTTTGTTGGATCAGATCTTTTGCTTCCTGTTCTTTTTAAACTGTTTATAAAATAAATATATGTTTCTAAATTCCATGTTAATATTTTTAGATATGACTTTCCTCTTTCTGTGTTTTTATTAATGGTGATACATCTGGAATAGGTAATTTTTCTATTTATCATTCCAGATTCTGATTTAAAGCTGTAACTTGTTTCCAACATTTATTGTGTAAAAGCTTTTCTGACCAGCAGGATTCGGTTGTTCATCCGATAAACAGCCGAATGCATTAAAGATGCAGTTTATCTTTTGCCTTCATGTTTTGGAAATGACTCAATGAAAATATAATTTATTTAGCTCTGTGACATTTAGAACAAAAATAACCTTTGACTAAAGATGAGAGACGGTCTTTGAAGTAAACTCAGGTAAAATGACAAAGTAACTAATTACTGTTGTTTTCTGTCTGTAAAGTAAAAATAAAAAATAAGAAAGAACAATTTAGTCAGATAAACTCTGCAACTAAACCAGCTGATTACAGTCTTCTGGGCTGAATGATGAATAAATGAGACATTTTCTGCTCCTGAAAAAAATCTGACCTGAAGATATTTTTTAAATCCAAATGCATATTTATATAACATCACACTTTTTTCATTTAATTCTAGAGTGAGTTGAAATTTCTTGTAACAACTTTTTGATGTTTCTTTAAAAAGCCAAAAACAAAAGGTCAGTGTTTATTTTTTTATGCATCTGATAGACAGCAGATGGGATCAGTCTGAGTTTTCTTTGTCAAAACTGTTTTTTATTATTAAAGTAGCAGAAAGAGACTTTTAAGCGGCGAGTTTTAAATGGCTACTGACATTTACAAGTTTAATAATGATAAACTTGCAAAATGCAATAATTCTTTTAAACAGTGAAGTACAATTATTTCTGAAAAAAGCTACAAAGTCCAAAAATAGAACAGACAACTTTAAATGACACAAAACAGAAAACTGAAGAAATTAATGGTTTAAAGTTTGTATATTATTCTACGTAATTTGAATATTTTTCAACGCGATTTAAACACCCGGTTTGTAGTTAAAGAAACTAGAAAAAAGTGAAGCAACTTTTGCAGAAAGTTCTTAAATGCTGAGGTCTAAACTGCGACTTCTTGGATGTTGGAGTAAATGTTTCAGTTTTCTTTTCCTCAGAAAACTGAAACATTTATTCCACATGCAGAAACACTGCTGCCCTGTTTTTGGGTCTGAGGTGGAAACCCGTCCTGAATCCTTTTCAAACACCTGAACAATTATTTCTATGGAGCGGAGAGGAGCGGCGCCATCCGGCTTCTTATCGCCGCTCGGCTCAAAAGCCAGCATCTGTGAGGAACCTCTGTGAATGTCGAACGGATCGCTCTCACGTCCGTAAAGGCAGCAGCGGCGCCAAACATCGAGCAGCAATGGTTCTGGAGCGACACACACACACACACACACACACGGCCGTTTGTCGCGGGAAAGGTTCGCTTCTGTCAGGTGGAGCTACAGGAAACATCCTGGCTTCAGAACAGAAGACCCGTCATGGCCGCCGTAAACCGCATGGCACCGTTTGGAATAAAAAAACTGAATGGAGGTGAAACTGCTGAGCAAATGGAATCACAAAAACATTTCCTTAAAGGAACTAAAATATGTTTGTTTTCTTTAAACTGATCCAGCATGCAGAAGAAACAACCTTCAGTTTCTTCAGGAAGTTTTACTTCCTGAAAAAGCATCATTAAATAATAATCTTATTGAAAATGTGTAAATAATGACATTTAGTTTACAATATAAACCTAAAAATATATATTGCTCTAATAAACTGAATAATACATCAATATATTGTAATAAATAAAACACTCAGTTTATAACTGAATAAACATGAAGTGATTTAATTATTCCTTCAATTTTTAAACAAATTGCATTTCTCTTTTCTAGAGGACATTAATAAAGTAAACATTACAGTAATGCCTTAAATACTAAAAACATTATTTTATGTCAGTTTGTTACATGTTGAACTAATGTTAATATAAAAACACAAACATGTTTCATCAGAAATGTCACGACCCTCTTAACGAACCTCCACGACCCGCCTCTGTGGCACGACCCCCATGTTGAACACCTCTGATTTAAATACAAAAAACCTGAAAAATAAACTAAAAGAATGTAATAAAACAAGAAAAATAATAAATAATTCTAAATCTTAGTGATCCAGTCCGTTGTCCAGTGGTTTGGTAATATTGGAATCAGATTTCCTGATGATTTCATCGTCGCTCTGACTTTGTTTTCCTTTGTTTACTGTTTTTGCCTGGGTTGTTTACAGTGCAGCCTGCAGGGAGCCCAGTATGAAAGAAAAGCGCCTCACAACTGATTACCTTTATTTCCATTGTTCCCTGTGGCTGCGGGAAAAATCGATACTGCAGAACAGAAACGGGACCAAACAAAACCCAGCAGCTGAAAACGTTTCACAGAACCAGACCCGCTCATGTGAAGCGTCTGAAAGCTAACGACCCGCGCAGCATCAGAACCGCTCCTCTTCATCAGTAAAGGCTCTTCTTCTGCCGTCATTACCTGAAAAATGACACTGAGAGAGAAATTACTGAGCTGCTTATTCTTCAAACTGCTGTTTTCTCAAAACTCGCATCTCCTGTCATGATGTCAATGTTACAAAACATTAGAGCGCTGCCTTGAACCTAAATAATCAGGGCCGGTTTCCTCTGGTGCACCTGCTAACTAATGAAAAGTCACATCAAGCTGTGGGGTTTTAATGACCACAAAAGGAATTTTGATTTTCAGAACCAGTGATTGTGCAGGTGCTCATTAAATCCGGCTGGAAAAACAAGAAGCTTGAGGCCGTCTGTGTTGGGAAGAAGGTTTTTTCTAAGGACAGTAAATCACCTCGCTGAGTTGTGAAGCAAACGGAGCTGCTTTCACCATCTGCAGTAAAAATTCTGGTAAAAAAAGAAAATCCAAACTGCAGATTGATCTGTAACGACTGTAAACGTCAATAGAAGCGGTTCATTAATTTACCCCTTAAAATGCCAAAGTGATGATCAATCTCTGCTGGTTTTCAGTCTGGCAGTCAAACATTTAACTGAGTCTCATTAATGGCAGTAAATTAGTCGTCAATAAGGCCAAAAAATCAGTTATAAGTCATAATGTTGTTAAACTTAAAAACATTTATGGGGTTTTCTTCTGTCTGTTCACTTCTTTTATCTTTTCAGCCTTATATTTCTAAGTAATTTATGCCAACACATTTTAATGTATATAATTCATTTTAGTTTAGATAATGAGATATAAAAAATAGAAATAGAAAAATATAGAAATTTGCTTTAAGTCAATTATTCCTTAATATTGATCTAATACTAGTTCCACTGGCAGTTTTTGTTGCTTATAAAATGTGAAACTGTCTTCAGTGACAAAAATCCACCAGAGGAACTTTTATTTGATTAATATTAAGGAATTGTTGACTTAAAACAAGGTGCTATGTCTTGGTTAAAATGTACTTGTAAGTCAGTTTTCTTATTCGAAGTGTACAAAGATATTTGCATGCATTCAGTGACTACAGTGATAATGAGGTTCTGTCACAAAAAACTTCTTTATATTTCACAACTGGTTTAAAAATATCTAAAAACACATTTTTGTATCTGTCAAAATCTGCCCACAACTGTGAATTTTTGTAAGTGCATAAATATTAAAGTGCCAGCTACAACAGCATCAAAATGTGCATTTAATTATCCATTTTATAATTTTTTTCTTAGTAAAATTTAGAATTTTTTTTCACTGTTGCTAGAAAGTTTAGTTTGTGCACCAGAGAGAAAAGTGTCTAAAGCGCCTATTAAATATTTCTGATTAATGTTGATATTTAAATAATCTAAGCCCTATCATAACCTTATGCTTATGCATGTCAGTGCAATCAGTGTCATTGTGTGTGATTAATTGATTTATAATAAATCAGAGCAGAGGTCGGGCTGGTGGAGGAGGTTCTCTGGACATTTCTTCAGTCTCATCATTTCTCCCATCGAATGACTGATTGCAGCAATCAAGAACCAGGCAACAGGACACTACATCCTCAACGGGAAGGCAGACGAGCTGAAGTCCAGGAGCTTCATTGAGCTGGGAGTGGAGTGGCACTACGTCCTGGAGGGAGACGTGGAGACGCTGCACACCGACGGGCCTCTGCACGACCCCGTGGTGGTTCTGGTGAGGCGCCGCAGCGCAGAGGCTTCAGAAACAGATTCAGGCCACTGAAACGTCAAGAAACCTCTCCTAACTTACACTGCAAAAACACAAAATCCTATCAAGTCTTTTTGGTCTAGCTTCTAGTATTAGAAAATAAGACGACACTAATTTACTAGTAAAGATTACTTGAAAATATTTAATGATTTTTGTAGTGCAGGCATTTTAAAATTGAAATTTAAAGAGTTTTCAGCACCTTAAAGTGGACCTATTAGGATAAATTTACATTTTGTTCTTACATTTGAGTCTAACTGCTTATAAAAACAGTCCAAGCGCTTAAAAAACCACCCAGACATTTTTTGGTGTCTGAAAAATGAGCCGTTTCAAAAACATCCTGATCGTTTAGTCACATTGGACAGGTATTGCACCGTTACCTAGCAACCTAGCTCCACCCTGTCTCCTAGCAACCCAATCTGAGCTCCAGCACATTTGGTCAGCTGGTTTTGTTGTGGACATACCACTCAGAAACCACTTGCTGCTTCCTTGTTGGTTGTGCAGGAGGCTCCACTTCTGCATTTCAAAGATGTACAGTTGTATAGTTATGCAGACTTTTGCAGCCATTTTCACATAAAAATGTAAAAGTTGAGTTTGGGGGGTGTGGCCAGCAGCAGCTTATTAGGATTTAAAGTGACAGAGGCCCTAAAACAGCTCAAAATAGGCAAAACTGAGCCAACTAAAGTCTCATCATTTAATGATTTTGTGTAAAAAATGTAGTAAATATGTTTTGTATCAATAATAGACAGATTCTAACTCAATCAAGGACCAATAATAGGTCACCCTTAACATGTAGATACACCACTTCTGTTTACACTTTAAACATCGTTTCTAACCAATAAGATCTGACATTCGTCTTCTGTGACATTTTATCAGGTTGACACACAGAGATGATGCTGTGTTAATCTTTTAAGGGCTGTCCAGTCGTTCTAAGCCCAAAGCAAAAGCTGTGCCCACATTCTGAGCACCAGTGGAGCCTGTTGGACTCCAACAATTCTGCTGCGGTGTTCATGGACAGGATGATGATCCTTCTGTCTGTGATTTTCATTTATGTTCTGATCTTCTAACCCAGAAGAGTCAAAATCATTTTCATTCTGGGCAACATCAACATTCTAAATGTCTGACAGGTTGGTTGTGCCAAAATTCACCGATAAAAACTGCTAATATATGGATAAATAGATGTCTCCGCATTCGCCAAGTAATTCTTAAATTAAATAATATTGAACATCCAGGATTTCATGATTATTATTGTGATTTTTGCAATAAAAATCAAAGATTTTGATGATTTGAAAAAATGTGCAGTATTTGCGCTTCTGTATGACGTTAAATGTGACTTTTTGCTACTCCTCGTATTGATAACTTGACATGCAGTAAAAAGTTCACTTAAACACTCAAACCCAATGATTTTGTTGATTTTTTGTGGAAAATTTTGAATAATCTCACAAATATACATTAGTGTGAAACACTAGCATGGAGTGTAGAGGGCCCCATAAAAAGTCATGACGGGCCGGATGTGGCCCCCGGGCCCTCAGTTTGGCAGGTTCTAACCCTCACTTAGCAGTATAATTTAATCTGAATATTATTCTGAGACAAAGTGAATGAAAAGGTTTCTATGAACCATTTTAAATGAGCCATTGAGTCGTGACCATGTTATTATTCAGAGTTGCTCTGATGTATTTCAATAGGACGATAATAGCTTGTGTTTTTATTAAAGACAACACAGAAGTAGACGAGTAAAGAGGGAGTATTGCTCACCTCCTGGTGTCGCAGTGCTTTCTCTAACCTTCACTCACTCTCCTCTAATTGCCCATTTCATCACGAGCCAATTACCTTAGCATGGCTGCACAATCAGCCGTCCTGGCTTTGTTATTTTACCCTCCTATTGAAATTATCCACAGTTTATGTGAACAGCTCCAGTCTCTCACTGTATGGATCGGGCTGTAACGTTCCGGCTTTGGTTTTCA
This sequence comes from Poecilia formosa, assembly GCF_000485575.1. Taxonomy (NCBI): domain Eukaryota; kingdom Metazoa; phylum Chordata; class Actinopteri; order Cyprinodontiformes; family Poeciliidae; genus Poecilia; species Poecilia formosa. Next base: position 425,277 of record NW_006799959.1, read on the forward strand.
CTCTCTTCCTGGTTTGTAGATTATACCGAAGGACAATGAGACACGATCCACGTTAATGTACAAGTACATCATCCACGAGGACTCGGTGCCGGTCAACAACAACAACGTGATCCAGGAGGAAGCGTACGAGTGGGCCCTGAAGAGCTGGTCTCCGTGCTCAAAGCCCTGCTCTGGAGGTAAATCATCACATTATGCTTCGGTCACAAAGGTCTGGCTGCTGACGCACTGCAGCATTTTCTACTTTAAGTCCCGCCGAGCAGCAGGCGCTTATAAATTATGATCCCAGTTTAATTCTCACACTTTAAACGAGTTTAAGAAGTATGATGGAGTATTAGTGCCACACTAGGAGGAAATAAAAATTTTAAATTGACTATAAGATCCTAACATTACAAGAACAAAGTCATAATGTTACAAAATAATATGGTAATAAACACAAAATATTTTAAACATTAAGTCTTGAAATTCACAGGAACAAAGTCATAATGTTACAAGAATAAAGTGGCATTATGATAATAAACACATAATGTTGCAAGCATAGTTATAAAACTACAAGAAATAAGTCATATTTTACAAAAACAAAGTCATAATATTAAGAGAATACATTTTTAATCTTATAATTAACTCATATTTTGAGTATAGAGTCATAAAAATATGATAATAAAGTACATAATCCACAATGAAGCTTGATTTTATTTTATCTTTCTATTTTTTTTTACATATTTTTGCCCTGATGTTCTATTGTCGATATTGGCCCACATGACATGAAGTTTGTCCTAAAGACTTTCCTTACGATTTGTTTTCTCTGTCCTGATTTACGGGCAGTCAGTCAGTCAGTAGGTTGTTATAAATCATCTGATTAAGTCATTTGAATAATTTTTTGCTCTTTACTCGTTTTAATCACTTGATGGGACCCATCTGTTGGTTTCTGAGTGCTGCCGCTCTGCCTGCTGTGGTTAAGGATCTTTTCCTCCACTCCACTCTCTCTGCTCAGTGTCTGACGCTCTGCTGCATGAACCAAAAATAATTCAGCTTGTTTATTCATTTGATCTGTAGCCCTTAAAGCTGCAGCATGTAACTTTTATTATATATATATAAAAATAAATAAAAAAATTCCCTTCTCACCCTCCGCGGTCTCTCTCTCTCTCTCTCTCTCTCTCTCTCTCTCTCATCCTCTGAGCTCGGGTCCTCTACCAGAGGCCTGGGAGCTT
>NW_006799959.1:426805-498990 GCF_000485575.1 Poecilia formosa
TGACAGTACGAGACAGATAATCTGTTTAAAGATGGATATCCTCTGCCTTCTCCAGTGCAGTGGTAACTAGAAGCAACCAATCAGAGCCAGGAGGCGGGGCTTAGTGCTGTCAGTCATGCAGTTAGCAGAGCCTGTTGTGAAGGCTAATGATAATTAGCGCTGCGGATAAACGGTTTTCCTGAAACGGTAAGTTGTTTTTGCCCCTCTAGCACGTTTAGCACCGAGTACATGAGGTTGATTGTCAGCACTAAGACCCTCCTCTTGGCTCTGATTGGTTGGTTTTGGTGCATCTCTCCAGACGGCAGTAGCAGCTCAGGAAGGAGGAAGAGATCGATCTTTTCACAGATTATCTGTATCATAACAAACTGTCACAACATGGTGACAGTTTAACACATATGTAAAAAATATTTTGTTTTTTTAATAAAACTTATGTACTGGAGCTTTAAGCCTTGGGCCCTGGATACATAAAAATCTAAGATTTCCCTGCTGAGGTGGAGATATTTATGTCTGACAACACGATCCTGCTTCTGGAGCTCTGTGGCTGATTATCGCTGCCGTTTAAACCATTTAATAAATGTCTTCAAATCAATTGCTTCCTTTTAATGCACTGCCAAGCAATCTGTAATTAAAGAGGGTCTTCTCTTTCCCAGGGTCTCAGTACACCAAGTACGGCTGTAGGAAGAAGGGAGACACGAAGATGGTCCACCGCGGATACTGTGAGGCAAACAAGAAGCCAAAGCCGATCCGCCGAATGTGTAACCTTCAGGACTGCACTCAGCCTCAGTGAGTACAGCTTCCAGGCACAAAAATCCAAAGATTACACTTCAATGAAAGCATAAAAATGTTAAATCACCTAAATGTAACTCCCTTTTTTTTCTGAGATTTAGACGGAAGTTGAAATGAAAAACTAAAACTAATCTGTATAACTTTTGGTTTACATTGGACTCATTATTTCTGAAAGTACAAAAATGAAATTAAGGCAAAGTGAAGCTGAAAAACAGTCCAAAAAAGTGAAGATTTAATGCAGGTGTGGCACAAGAATGAAAAATAAACTGAAACCTTTGGTTGTTTTCCACACAGAAACAGGAAATAAACTTCCTTTGCTACTTGGGGTGCTGGAATTCAGCTCTAGGTTCAACATTCATTACTTTGTTTACTACTAAAATCATTGAACATTCAAAAAATGCCTTTGATATGTGGTCTGTTGTGCTGTGTAGTTCAAAGTGCAGACAGTTTTTATATTATGTAAAAAGCTGAGTGAAATTTTTCGTAGCTATAAAAGCAGAACTAGGCATGGCTCAGTTTTGCAAACTTTTAAAACTCCAACATTTCCTTTTAGAGACCCTTTCAATTATTTAAAGTCTAGTAGACTTTAAATTCCTCTTTGTAATGAGAGGTCAGAGGAAGAGAAAATGCAGACCAGAGTTTTCTGCATGATGCACAGAGTTTGTTTCCTGCATCTGTTGCTGCACAGAAAAACTTACAAGAAAAACTAATTTGGAAAATATTAGCAAATTTGGTAATATTTTACTAGTGGTGGACTCACTGCTGCCAATGGGCTAAGAGCTGATCTAACTTTTTATTTGCTCACTTGGCTTCTCCTCAATTAATTTATCCAGAAAAAATCTAATTGTTTTGTTTAACATATATTTTAAAGTTTTTGTTGTAAATTGTTAAGCATTCTTGAAGTATTTGGACGTTTATGTTCATGCTCTTATTTTGAAGTTGGTGAAGATCCATTTCCTCTCCTCGTGGTCTAATTTTCTTCCAAGAATCTTTATAGAACAAATGACAAGTATACAAAAAAAGGACATATGAGGCTTATAGAGTAATAATTCATTCATATGAACAAACAACCAGGGCTGCTAATGAACAGATCTGCCGGTTCGGCTCCTGTGATGCAGTCCAGCATTTATTCTTCACCCAGAATGCATTGCTTTAAGGCTTTGGGAAACAACGAAACAATCAACTGATGTCCTTTCTGATCATGGTCAATCAGGAAAATTCAGCAGAGGAGTTATCAAGACTCAACAACAATAAAACTGGTGTTCTAGCCTGAGCTTTTGCTGTTTCCATAGCACTTTAGCATTAGCACAGCTAATGATTAATCCTGTAGTTAGTGCTTTATGATTAACTGTTTTCTTAGCAGTTAGATTAAATAAACTTTCTAAATTGGTCTTAGTTATGAAAATTGACATTCTGATGATTTCTGTGATTTTTCTTACCTGCATAGAGACACTGTGATGAATGTCTGGGGAAAGCTGGATATGAAACAAGGTCACAAAAAAGACTTGATTATTTAAAAAATGTCATAAATTGCTAAAGTCTTGATTAAAATAGTCGTTTGCCATGTTTGTTTGTAGAGGTTGGTTCCCTTTGGCTGCCAGTCAGGATGTGCCGAAGCAGAAATGACGGCGCCTTCGCTCTGAAACCTCCTCAGTTTTCTCTGTGCTTCATTTGCATAATGCAGATGTTTGCTTCAGAAATGTGCGTCCAAATTACAGGTGTTTGTTAGGCAGACATGGCCGTCTGCCCCGACGATACGTTGATAAGACAATGGAGGTAATTTACAAGCTGATGAAAACGGCGAAATTACTGCTTCCATTTCTGTGTAAGTCTAATGCGTCATTTGGGACAGTTTAGCCTCTATAAACAGAGGCTTATTTACCCACTAATGTTCTGAACTTTTAGTCAGTAACCCAGAGAATGATTTCACGCTGAACGCAGACGCTGCAGACAGACTCTAAATCTTTTCATTTTCCTCCTGCTTTTGCAGGAGTTTGAACCGGAGCTTTCTAGCTGCACCAATATCCTCTACCAGAATGAATAAATACAGACATCAAACTCGCCTCTGATGCATGTAAGGAGGAGTGACTGTCTGCTGCTGCTGCTGTTGAAACCTATTAGGAAGCACCAGAGCGTTATGTCAGATCAATACTTCCTGGTTTTAAGCAGAGCTGAAAGAGAAACTATGGATTCTGCGGGTTTCTGAAGGGAAGATTAATCGTGTTTTTCATGAGATCGTTGCTGTTTGATAAAATCCCAAGTTGCTGCTGAACTTCAGAGTTTTTAAAAACTTCCTCAAAGCCGAGGTCTGATGCAGTTTTCACTCAGGTGTATTTATCTGAAATGCTTTGGGGTTTTTCTAAAAACGGATTCATTGAAGTAACTTTAAGGTGAGGCTGTAATTCAAAGGGCTTTACTTGATGAAAACATAAAATAGTTACAGTGACATAACAAAGGGAAGTAAAGTTTTACTACAGACTGAAAGTTATTATTATAAAGAGAACAGATTTTAGCTCTGATCTGTGTTTCGGGCCATCAGAAGGGCTGGGAATCTCTTCATTGTAGTTTGATCAACTTGGGGGCCCCAAACAGCATCTTGCCCTGGCCCCCATGAAGCCAGAAACGGCCCTGTTAGCATAAAGCTAAATTGAAACACAAGCAGTACGCTCCATTATCATCTGGTGTTTTAAGACTTGATCAATGTAACCTGAGAATCCATGACGCCACCAGACAGGATATTTCACATGAGATGCTGCTTGGCTGTAGCTCCTTTGTTGGATGGTGAGTCTTTATCACCAAACCCTTAATGTTCCCTGGGTTTTTCTGCTGTGAGCATTTTGCCTGTGTTGCTGTTTTGGGGCTTTAAACCTGCTCCTCCTCGGCCACCTAATGCCTGCAGGTGAGACTGAGGGAGACGATGCTGAACTCTCAAAAATAAAATCCTGTGATTTTCAGCTGACAAAGCAGCAGACAGCACCTGGACAAAAACAAACAAGGTCTCACAATAAAAGCTTTAATGTTGATTATGGTTTGCTGTGTTTCCATAAGCTTCTGTCACAACAACTGATTCCATCCAGTGTTTCATTAGTTTTTACCAAGATCTTGTATTGATGATGGGAAAATCTGACAGCTGACTGAAGCTACGGTGGCCCTGAAGTTCAAACTACATCAACAAACACTAAGCTCAACTACAAATTAACAAAACAGAACAGGAAGTTGTTCTACAGAAACTTTTATTTATTTTGAACATGATAGAAGCATAAAGTCACACAGAGGAACAAGGAAAACAAAAGACCACGATAATCTTAACATGCTTCTGACTTTCCAAACGGAAGAAACAAATGAACATTTATTTCTTCAGTGCTGTTTAACATTCTAACATAAACATTTTAATAATCTAAATTATTAATTCATCTGGATAAGTTTCTGCCTCTCTCCCCTCAAACTTTACAAAATAAAATCTGTTACAGTTTAAGACCTGAGAAGTTTAAAAAGTATTTCTGTTCCAGTTTCTAGAGCAAATATCTCAGCAGACTTGAAATAATACAAAACTAACTTACAAGTATCTTTTAACAAGATATGAAAGCTTGTTTAAGTTAATAATTCCTTAATATTGATGAAAAAGTTCTAGTTCTACTGGCAGATTATTTCACTTATTGGAAAAATGTTATAAACGAAATAATCTGCCAAGTATTTTCCATAAATATTTAGAAATTATTTTCTAAAAATAAGCCCCTTTATCTTGATGAAAAAGTTATTTATAAGTTAGTTTTGATTGAGCAAAAATACTTGGTAAGATTTTGAGTTTTTGCAGTGTATGAAAAACCATCTTAGGACAAACAAAAAAAATATGAAAACTAGTTTATATTTCTCGACTAAAAAAGAGACTATTTACTGTTTTCTGCTTAAATAAATTAAACCTAATACATGTTTTACTAAGATGAATGCCAGTCACTACAAGACACCGTTTTTTTTATTATTTCTTGCTTATTTTTCAGGCTTGTTTTAAACTAGACTCAGTAAAAAAATGTCTGACTTTCCACACAAATGTTAAAATGAATAGATTTAATTTAATATTCTGTGTGCGTCGGTGATAACTGGAGCCGATTCTGAGCCGTTTGCCTGAGTGGGTTACTGAACAGGCCGAGCTGCTGCTGACAGAAACGCTGAGAGCGTCTGCAGGAAGGAGCTTTACTGGCAGCCGTCCCTGGAAACTGTTGGCGCCTCACTCATCCGAATCGGGACGCAGCAGGAGGCGGCTGCTTCAGGTTACCGTGAACTTCAGTGCTGTGAGAAAATGCGACGTAACGTTTGAGAGCGCTCACGGTGCGCTGATGTTAGCCTTGAAGGAATGAAGGAAACTTTCAAATCTGAGGAACTTCTAACAACATTTTTTAAACCAACTTTTATTTTCTCCCCTGAAACGAGAACTTCTTTTAAAGATAAGTGTAAACTGCAGAAACACAAAAGTATTTTTGGTCTAGTTCCCAGTGCAAATATCTTAACACACTTAAAATAAGGCAAAACAGATTTACAAATAGTTTTTCTGCAAGATTTATTCGCTTGTTTTAAGTCACTAATTCCTTCATATTTATGAAATATTGGCCGATTATTTCACTGATGGCATGGAGAAACTATCATGCTGTCGGTGAAATAATCTAAACTATTATTTTTTCATCAATATTAAGGAATTATTGACTTAAAACAAGCACCTATATCTTACTGTCACAATAGCAAATTTTACTGGACGATAAATTGTCCCAGAAGTTATTGCAATAAACGATAATATTGTTTTCCAATTGTATATTGATAATTGCATAATACTGCAAGAACAGATTCTCAAAGATCAATAAACTTTGAATTCTAATGAACATTTAACTATAGAACTGGAAGAGGTTTTTAAATATCCAAAATAAATAAACAAAACGACAGAAAAAACAAATAAAATTAATTATGAAGTCTCTTTAAGAAAGGAGATATTTGAGTCAAATACCAGACTGAAAACTTTTGTCATCCAGTTTTTGACAGAGAGAGAGAAAAAAACAATAAATTATGCAAATGGAAATCATTTAGTTTATTTAGTTTTTTATTGATGCAAAACAAGCCTTTATATCTTCATGAAAGGTTATTGTATTTTTGTATGTTTTGTGGTTTCAAAATGCTTAGAAACAAACATTTTTGCTTTGTTTTCCAAAAAATGCACAAATTTTCTAGAAATAATTTGAAAACTGAACTGCAAATCTCAGAGGGTCCAGTTCAGCGCTTCCCTGACCCGTGGGCTCCAGCTGCCAACATCTCAGATGAGTTAAAACAACTTTGAGTCCATCATATAGTTCTGCTTTTTCTCTGCTGCTGCTCAACGGGTGAAAGAGTCGTCAGATTTGAAACGTTATTGTTGCGTCGTGTTTGGAGAAAACTTTCTGAAGAGACGAACTTCATCACAGCTGCACATTCAGCAACAAGAAAAAGGATATTTCAAAATCAGAAGAAACTTGAGCTGAGCGGTACCCGAAGCAGCCTCTTGTGAAGGAACAGAGGACAAACAGAAGCTGCACAACAAAACACAAGATAACTGCACTGCAGTAATTAGAGTCTCCCTTCAGATAGGATCCATGTTTAACAACCAGAAAACGGATACTCACATTTTACCCCAGTGTTTTTACTTCAGATCTCTCCAGACACAGAGACAGATCATCTTCACTCCCACTACAGTTGGAAATTAATCTGCAGCAGCTGGATTAAAACAACCTCATTAAATCCATAACTTTACAGTTTAGGCCGACGCATACATGACAAAAACTTAGTGCAAAAATATAAGGATGCACAACATGAGCTGCTGTTTAAACTGAGATATGCAACAAATAACACATTGTTTTTTATTTATTGTTACAGCTCCAATACTTCTATGTACTTAAGTATTTAATAGTTATTTTAATGTAATGTTTAATTATCAACCCCATCTGTGAGGGTGAAGTATTCAGTTTATTTATGAAGCTTCATTTCCTTGTTACATGTTTCTCTATTAAATTAGTCTCTTGGTTTGACTATCAAACAAATTAAATACAAACAGGTGTAGCCAACACCTGAATAAATTATACAACTATTATTGTAAAGTTTATTTTGGAAGTTTTTAATAAGATTGCATTCAATCATGCCTGTGTGCGCGCTGCTCAGTCCTTTCCCCTTTGCTCTATTAGCTTCTCCCCAGCAGAGCGAAATGCTAGTTAGCATAGCCACTGTTGGTTATAATTGGGAGATAATTGGCTTTCCTGTAACAATGAGTTCTTTTTACCCCATTAGCACATTTAGCAGCGAATGGATGAGGGTGATTGACAGCTCTAAGGCCCGCCTCCTGACTGTGATTGGTTGTTTTTGGTTGGGAACGGTGCATTTCTTCAGATGGCTTAGTCACATTATCTTTCTCATAGCAACCTGTCACCACATTTTATCAAATATTAATATAAAATTTACATTTAACTGAACTTTAAGAGCAGTGACAGCCTCTTCACACCGAACCTCTTCAATCTGCAGTATTTTTACCATTTATTAACACGTTTCCCCACCTGGAAGCCATTTTAAATTGAATCTGCATCATTTGGCATCTTTCCACATTCACCTTTGACCTGAGGCAGAGGAGCCAATCCCAGTGCTGATGCAGCTGGGTCGGCTCAGAACCAATCAGCGCCGTCGCTGTAAATGTTTCCACCATCATGGTGGAGCGTTGAACCTCGACAGGGAAAATTATGACCCACTGGCTCCAAAGTAAGGATAACACTGGGGTCAAAAATAAAATCCCAGCATGCATCAGCCTGGAGAAAACCAGGGGAGGATGTTAGACGAACCCGGCTTTTCTTTCTAACACTGGAGCCTGATCTGACCCAGCAGCAGCAGCAGCACAGCCTGAAACCGGCTCACAAAGACAGAGTTATTTATCTGAATTAGCCATGCTATGTCCCCATCCAGCACCTGGCTGCATATGATGAATATTCTGTTAAACTTTGTGATTTTAACACAATGCTGTGTTTTTTCCAAAGGTTAACTACATTTATCTTTAAATAAAGGAGAATATTTACCAGAATTTGTTGTCTTCAGCAGGCAGTCTGATGGTGCTGTACTAGTAGGAGGTAATAGTTTCACTTCATTTCAGTTTTTTATAAGCTACTTAACTTTGTCCTGTGAATCATTCAGACATAAAATGAGTCTAAAGCCCGAAGTAGTGGCAACGTTGACACCTAAATGACAACCTAATGAGTTTTAAATTGCTTATTTAGTCACTTTGTGACTAGCAGATTGTCACAAGGACACAATTTTTGGAAAACAATTAAATCCTAACAAGGTTTAGCAGACAGAAAGAAAAAAAAAACCCGTTGTTCCCAAAGAGCTGTCAGGTGAAAACCAGAGAAGAGGATGATCAACTCTATAATCAAATATCTATACACTATCTATGTCCATCTGCGGTAGGTGTGTCGTCTACTTGTCCATTTCTCCTCATTTCTAAACATGTTATCCTGAGCAGTAAGAACTGGACTGAACACGAAGTAAAAGCAGCCAAAGAGAAACTTAGAAAACCAGTGGAGTTATTTTCCATTTGTTTAAAGATGATTCATTCGCGGTTTTGCTCCCTTGAAACGGAGCAGAAAGAAGTTAAGGGGATTTGGACAGAAAAGGAAGATGGCCGCCTGCTGCGCGCCGCGGCAGATCGAATACGTACGACTTCCTCTGATTACCGATTATTACCGCAGCACTTCCTCTTCATGTTCCTTTGAACCAAAATTAAACTTTATAAAAAAGTTTTTTCTGCTTTTGAACATGTTTCAGTATTTTGTTCTTTAGTGGAAAATGTGTTACTGTGAATTAATGCGAGTCTCTTTGAGACATTTAGGTATTTAAAGCTCAGTTAATTTAAATCACAACACATGCTGTCTGAATTTACAAAGGAAAGCTAATTTAATTGAACCAAAGTCAATTACACACATTTTAATTGATCCTGGTGATCAAACAATGCAGTCGGTTAATATTTGTGCTGTCAGCCAATTAAAAACTAAAATAACCAGATTAATCACTCTAGTGCTTTTATGTGATCCTCTGTTTGAGCTTCAAATGTTTTCTATAAAGTTCTTATAAACATGAAAATGTCCGTTTTCTAGATTTTATTATTCAGGAGGACAGTGTAGAAGAAGTTATTTTGTTTCAGACATTAATTTAGAAATGTTAATTAGAAGCTGTTTGTGCTTCTGTGGAAGGAAACTTTATCGCAGAATGTAGGCCTTGATTTTATTATCTCATGTATGGAAACATTTTTAAAAAAAAGAGGATTCTCCTGGCTGAACAAGCTAACAGATTAAACTGTTTGAACTTGGCTGGAGGGAAACATTTTAACCATGCCAATGTTTTAATTTATCTCCTTTCTGTAGTCGAGTGTAAATTTGTCCTCCCACCCGCTCTCCTGCTGAGTTATTATTAATTTTGACATTTCAAATTTTCACTTTCAGGAATAGCTTTGAATAAAGTGGCATAAAAATAGGAAGCGACAGGTTAATTAGGCCATCTTTCAAAGCCTGCTGATTTCCTCTTGCTGTAGGTGAATATTTTAACGTAGTTTGTGACTCTCTCCCTGAAGTTGTTTCTTTAGCAAAAACGAGAGCAAAGCGCTTCAGAAATTCCAGTTTCCTGACAGTTTGAGCTGGTTTACTCCCTTGTTGGTAATTTATTCTCGTATGAACATAAAATGTTGAGTCATTCGTCTTTCCTTTGTCATTTGATTGCAAGCGATTGATGGAGCATCAGGCTGAACAATTGCTGGAAGCAGCAAACAGATATGAAGCTTATAAACACTCATAAAAAATAGTGAAATCCACCTACAATGCAGAAGCTTTTGTTCTTGTTCGTCTGAGCGAACAAACTTGCTCCAGTAAAGGAATGTTTTCTCTGAAGGGAGTATTAGCAGTGAGTAAACGAAGTGTCTTAGCTAACAGAGTAAGCTAAGACAGTAAGCTAACTGAGGAAACTGAGTAAACCAAGTGAATAAGTCAAGTGAGTTTCAAACTGATTAAGCTAACTAAGTAAGCTAAGTAGGGAAGCTAAGTGAGTAAGTTAACTGAGTAAGCTTACTCAGTTAAGCTAACACAGTAAACTACCTGAGGAAGCTAACAATGTAAGCTAAGAGAGTAAGCTCACTGAGTAAGTTAACTGAGGAAGCTAACTATGTAAGTTAACTGAGGAAGCTAGCTGAGTAAGCCAACTGAGGAAGCTAACTATGTAAGTTAACTGAGGAAGCTAACTGAGGAAGTTAACTGAGGAAGCTAACTATGTAAGCTAAGAGAGTAAGCTCACTGAGTAAGTTAAATGAGGAAGCTAACAGAGTAAACTAACTGAGTAAGCCAACTGAGGAAGCTAACTATGTAAGTTAACTGAGGAAGCTAAGTGAGGAAGCTAACTGAGGAAGCTAAGTGAGGAAGCTAACTTCCCTTTGCAGAGCAGATGATTTGGGGCAGAAGTGTGAGTCAGTGTTAGCTGTGGCAGCGAGCAGCTGCAGAGTCGAGCAGAGAGATGACTGCCTTCCTCCGCTCGCTGTCATGATTAAAGGGATGTGTCGGATGTATCAGCAGCGTAGCAGCTTATTTGGAAAGGAACTACCATAAATAGCCGCTGGGTTTTGTTTTGTTTTGAACAGAGCCACATCTCTCAGGGAATAAATACATATTTTTCTGTGATAAAATACCTCAGAAATACCTTCATGCCTTCTGGTGTTTTGTGGATTATTACCAGCTGGAATTAAAATGCCGATCAACCTGACGTGTCTCCTCTTTAAAGGTGTGAAAGATGTTCTATTCTGCAATAAACAAAACAAGAAAGAAAGCTGACCTCGGGGTATATATCTATTTAACCAAACCACGTCTTTACTTCTTCAAACTCCTTCTTTGCCAACTTTGTGCAGGTATCTGAAACTTCTGCTCCTTTTGCCTCCTGGCTGCTTTCTGCTTCAGTGATCTTTAAGTTATTTAGCATTTTCCCAATTGGATATGGGTTTAAGCTTTTCTGACAAGGTCATTTTCTCTCATTTAAATGTGTTCCCTTTAACCACTCAAGTGTTTTTATAAAAGAAAATGGAAACCATTGTTAGTGGAGAACGCCTGTCTGAGTTCAGAAGTTTTTATCACTACACACGTTTCCATAAATCCTGAAAAAATTTTCTTTGTGATGCAGAAATGATCATTTGACGCTGGTTTGTACCAAAACTGACAGAAAACAGTTTCCTGATGACCAAAAGGCCTTTTTTAGTCTCGTTAGCTCAGGGTAGCATCATGATGCCTTTTTGTGAACTTTAGTCTTTTTGTGTTTTGATTTCTTGTTGAAGCTGATTTATTTGTTTTGTACGTTTTGAACCATGATTAATACGTAAAAAGATTTGTGTTTTCTAGCCTTGTGGGTTTAATGTTTGAACCTGTGCTCAACTGCTCTGGTCTTCTCCAGTTATTGATCCGAAGAGTCAAAGATCCTCTACTAATTTGACTTGCACAGTAATTTACAACACTAACAATGTACTTATAATAATAAAGATTTTTACACCATCATGTGCGCAAAAAAACAGTTTGTTACTGGAACTTTCATTATGCTTTATGCACACATCAGTCATACTTTAGGTATTAATAGCATTAGTTAAAAGTCAGGGTGAGCAGGAAACCTCATAATTCTGATTTCATCCGTATAAATTGAATGCACCATCATGTGCATGCTGATGAATGGCTCATTTGCAACCTTTCCACCTCTTCTAAACATGCATCATTAGTTGAAATGTTAATAAATAAATACTATGTTCTGAAGTTTATGGTTTGCATCTTGTTCTCCTGCTAATTTTATTTTTTAAAAACATGAAAACACCCAATAAATGAGAACATGTTTACCTGCAGATGACAACATTTATTTTTAAAAATTAGCTTTTACGTCATGATCAGCCTCAGCGTTCTCCTTGTTTTAAATTATTCAGATGGATCTCTGAAGACTGGGAGCATTGCACCAAAACCTGCGGCTCCCTGGGTTTCCAGATCCGGACGGTTCGCTGCATGCAGTTCCTCCACGACGACACCAGCCGCTCCATCCACAGCAAATACTGCAGCGGGGAGAAGCCGGAGAGCCGGAGACCCTGTAACAGAACCCCGTGTCCGGCCCAGTGGAGGACGGGCGGCTGGTCTCAGGTACTACAAACGTTCTCTGACCAGAAAAAACTACGGCTCGTATAAAGTTCTGTCCTTGGTCCCAACTCACATCACTGGTAAAATATCTTAAATGTTTTGTAAAGTAGTTCAGCAGTGGTTTTATTATGCTTACTTGATCAGGTTAGGATGGGTTTATTGGTCTACACAAAACATGTTTCTCACATTTTCTTGTTCAAAGTCGTTCTTGGATAATGAGATTTCTGTTTGGTCAGTTCTGCCTATTTAAGCTGCTTTGAATCCAAATGAGCTGCTGCTGGTCACAGCTCCAATTCAACGTTTACAGTCACATGTTTTCAAAAATAGATGTGCAATTACACAATAGTACAACTTTGAAAAGCATTAGTGGAGCCTCCTGAACAACCAACATCAGAATTAGTTTAACAGACTGATGACTTCTTGGTGCTTCCTTAAGGAAGCAAAAGGAAGTCATTCAGTACAGGAGAGAGTCAGACTGTGGTGAGGTGTACGGCTGGAGTCACTACTGCATTTCCATTAACCGTAAAATTGGGTAAATTACGAAAATAAATTCACTCAATGGAAAAACACCAATTAAAAAAAATTCAATAAAAGCTTTTTGCACTAGGATGAAGTGGTTTTTAAGGTGTATTGAAATGGATATGTTCCGCAAAACTGCTGATAGATTCAGTGTAAAAGTTCAGAGGATCAGATCAGAGCAACGGCTAAAGTCAGGCAGCTGAGATGCAAAGACAGAGGCAAAGCAGAGAGAGTTTGATCATGTTCTGAGGACAGATGGCTGATTCTCTGGAAAGAGGATGTTGGAAATGAAAAAGAGGAAGACCTCAGAGAAAATCTGTGGACATGGAGATGATTGTAACAGGGGAAGAGTCAAAGGATGGAGTGATACTGCATGAGGAGAGCAGCTAGAAGAAGAAAACTGTCCAATATGTGTGGAAAACACATTATTTCACTGGGTGTCCTCGTTTTTCACATGATCGCTCCCTCCTGCACTTGCACTGTTTGTCCTCATGCACTTAGTTCTTGTTTCTGATGCCATAGTTGAAAAAACACTAAATATTAAGGATGTTCCTCACTCGCCATACATTTAAATTTTTACATTGAAACCTTTTCATGGACAGCATTCAGGCAGAAGGATTTCAGACATGAGCTCATATTTCCACCCAGGCAGCTGGAGATTTTAACAGGCAGACAGCAGCAACATCCTGAAAGGAACATCCAGCAGTTTAACGGCCTGCTGATAAAAATAACACCTGTGTGACGTGGTTTACACTCTGTTAATGGTGTCGTTTTATTTGACAAGTTCCTCTAAAAGCTGTCATTCAGTTCATGAGGTGCTTTTCTACTGTCTTGAGATGATTGAAGGCTTGTTATGAAGGACAAATTGATCTTTCTCTAAATTTATTGAGCTAAACAGTTTGTTAGATGAATCGATGATCTTTTCTGCAGTATTTATTTGAAGGGGTGTCATGAACATGAAGGAGTCTAAATGAATATTTATTACTGTTGTTGCATTAAAAGTGCTTTAAAAGTGTCAACTTTGCATTATTTGGTAAATAATGACAATTTACTGCTAAACTGCAAATTTCAACTTTGCATTAAAAGTGTCATTATTTACCAAATGACACTTCATGACATCAGTCGCTGCTTCATGATTATAACAGCTGTTATGTGGACATAAGTTACCTACAACCTAAAGAAACTCTTTCAAAAAGTTAAAAAATCAATTCAGTCAATAGAAAGTTGCTTCATAAAGTAAATGTGGTTGGAAAGTCTCACAGCTTCCAGTTACCAGCAGCTGAAATGTTTTGGTGCCAACTGGCTGATTGAATTCCCTGCAGACTTCCCCGTCGGCTGGAGGTAAACACGATGCTGCGAGGCATTTAGCTTCCAGGTGGACGTCGAAGTCAGCTTGTTATCCTGGCCAATTACCAGACGTTCGCTGTGTGACCTTCCTCCACTGACCTCTGCTCTTTCCGTGTCCAGTGCTCCGTGTCGTGCGGAGAGGGGCTGGAGCGGCGGCCTGTGACCTGCAAGACCGGAGATCAGTGCTACGGGGAGAAACCTGAGGCGGTGAGGCCGTGCAGACCGGGACCGTGCCACGGTGAGCATGCCACACGTTAGAGGTCATTTATCCTGAGGTCCATTTCGTTTTTACATGCAAGTTTGTATTTTTTTCCTCCCTGAAAGCTGAAGTATGCAACTTTTATAAAACAACAAGTTTTTTCCATATTTGTTCAAACAGTCTCCAGGTTGTGACAGTTTAGAAAGAGACAGAAAATCTGTGAAAAGATTGAGCTCCTCTCCCAGTCAGCAGGTCTTAGCGCTGTCAATCATGCCTGTATGCGCACAGCACTGCTCTCTGCTACTCCACAGCTAGCATAGGGTGCCATGTATGCTAAGGCTAGTTAGCGTAGCCACTGATAACAGCACATAAATGGTTTTCCTGTAACATTAAGTTTTTTCTCCAGCATTGTTACATTTAGCAGAGAGTACACGAGGATGTTTGACAGCACTAAGCCCCTCCTCCTGGCTCTGATTGGCTGGTTTTGGTCGGCAGCGGTTCATTTCTTCAGACTGTAATAGTAGCTCAGGTAAACGATGGAGGACATCGACCTTTTCACAGATTGTTGACAGTAAATATGTAAAAACATTTTGTATAAAAGTTACATAAGCAGCTTTTAGGCCTTTATTGTGTCAGTTAGAATAAAAAGTAATTTAAACCAATAATTTATGTTTAGCTGAGTTACTTTCAGACTTTCCTGTGCTTTTAGCTGTTTCTGCTGTTAAATTACATATTTTCCAAATAGTTTCTGTATAATGCTTTAATGCATTAGTGGCACAGGAAGAAGGTTTTCTGTTGTTGCGATAGTTGCTGTGGAGTGGCCGTAAGTGGTTCCAAACACCAGCACATTTCTATTCTTTAGATATAAAAAACGCCTACCACTGTGATTCTGATGTATGAATAATGAGTGACAGCGTGAACCGGACCAAAACCTTCCTGGAATTCATTTGTACGTTTCTAAGGGGAATCGAGTCACGCCTCCCGTCGCAGCAGAGCTCCGCTTTTCTGAAAGTGCAGCTAATGGTTTGTGTGTAACCTCTGTCAGCGCTCTGACTCTCTGAACAAAAGCAGCACGTCTTTGCTCTGTGATGCATTTCCTGTTACTGTGATGTTTACCGTCTTCCTTTTGTTTGACTTTCAGATGAGCCGTGCAGCGGAGACAAATCCATCTTCTGCCAAATGGAGGTGTTGGCAAGATACTGCTCTATTCCAGGCTACAACAAGCTGTGCTGCGAGTCGTGCAGCAAGCGCACCGGAGGTTTGTCTTTGTTCTCGGAGGCGGCGGAGACGGAGGAACACGTCCGCTTCGGATCGGCCTCCCAGCTGCTGGAGACGTTGATGGCCAACGCCACCGGCAGCAGCAAGCAGAGCTCAGGAAAAAGCAGCCCTGCAAAACGCATCGCAACCCCAGCGCCGCTAAAGAAAGCCCAGCCAAAGGTCTCCAAAGCACCGAGGAGAGTCCCACGAGATCTAAAGCTCACCCCGTCGCTCCTCCAGGAGCCAGAAGGTCAAAGGTCAGGCGGTTTGATGGGGAGCCGGTGGCCTACGTCATACTCTAAAGTTGAGAGATGAAAGTGAAGCGTGTTCCCTTCAGGACTCCTCATGGACAGATTTTCCAGCCTCACCAAATACACCACAGAGAGTCGGAAGGTGGAAGGAAAAGTGCTGGTTCACTTTGTTTTTATCCATATTATCCCACTGAAATGGACCTGAAACACAACGCTGACGTTCCCAGACAGCTGAAAGAGTTCAAACGACCCAAAGGGAATTTCGTTCTGGTCAAATTTCAAAACGAAACTGAGACAGAGGTCTCTGTCAGTCCAACATGTAGTTTTCCAAAGAAATTGCTGCTTTATTCAAAACACAGTATTGAATTCTGGATTTTGGTCATCTAGAAACAATTCAGTGAGATGTTTACGAAAGTTCCCAAATCTTTGTTCTGATTGGTTTATTTTTCAGTTCCTGTCATAAATGATATGAGGGCCGTTAGCAGCAGAAGCCAAGTTCACAACGATCATCCTTAGTAAAATCTGCTGCCTCCAACAGACATTTTAATGCTCCAACAACTAAAAACGACTTATCACAAAAGATTTAGGAATTATATCTAATCTCCTGTTTTTAGTCTGAATCACTTTAACACAAAGATTCGGTTTCTGAGTTTAAAACCAATCATACAACCTGTTTTCTTTTGTTTCAATAATCTCTTTAATAGGAATATATATGTTTTTTTTTTAGTTTTGACATTGAGCAGTGTGCTTAAAGGTTTACATTAGGTGCTTAATAGACGGAGGAGAAAACCGCCGCAGCAGACGGAGCTAATTAAATCTGTGAAAGGGAAAATTTCAGGCTGCGTTTGTGAACTAAACTAAAATGTTTTGACCTGTTAACTTTTATATTAGACACGGCGGCTCTGCTCTGCTCATTTGCTGACTAAGGGTTTTTCTGGAATGCTTTCATTCAAAAAGATGTGAAGTTTTAACACGACCTTTAACCTTTAACGGCCATTTTTCTTGCCAAAAAACCCTGAAATATTTAGAAACTTGACTTGGTCAATAATGAGAAGAATTTAATTAAATAATAAAATAATCAAAACTAACATGAAAGGTTAAATGTTAGCCAGCTTTGTTTTTTTATTATTATTTTTGAGATGTGCTGCCTTTTAATTTCTGACAGTATTTCTACAGTTTTCTGTAAATATCACACATGAAAATATCAGTATTACTTTGAGAAATCAAGAAAACTTTAAACATTCCCTTATGCTAGTTCAGTGTGGCTAACATGATCAATATTGGTGCTGTTAATACCAGAAGGAATGAAAATTAAGTTAAAATATTCAGATCATGTACATATATTCTGAATATTTTCTTGTTACAAATATTTTTTTGTTTGTTATAAACGGTGGCACCTTTGATGCTAGAGCTAGAGACGGTTAGCTTAGCTTACTGTAAACTAAGGCTCTAGCTCTGTCCACAAATTCAATCTAGCATCTGAATCAGCCACATTCCCCAAGTTAGTGCAAACAAATGAATTTGACTTGGTTTCACTTTCAAAAGCTAATATACAACATATCACTTTATTTCATTTTCTTCACAGTACAAAGATTAGCTTCCTAGATACAGCGTCTGCAAAACAAAAAGAAATTTCTGCAGAGAAGAGTTAAATTATTTCATGAATCATGAATATTTTTGCTCAGTAAGACTTAAACGTTAAAGAAGTGAATCAAATCAGACCTACTTACTGGCCATCGGTCACTCTACTTGTTTGGACTCTGTTTTACATTTTAAAATGCTCCTAAAACAAACATACTTTCACTAAATTCTCATGAATATTCCTGGGATGTTTGGCTTCATATTGACATGATCGCTTGACTCTTGCTGCAGATTTTTTGGCTGCATTGACCTGAAATCCCTGTTGCACCACATCCAGAGCTTGGAACCAGAGGCTGTTGACTTACAGTTTTATGCTGCATAAATTTGAGTTTTTTGGTGCTAAAGCATCAACACCCAATAGGTGCTATAGAGTCCAACATAATGGACAATATCGTCTCACACCATTGAACCAGCAGCATTAAACCGGTTTCTCTTTTTCAGCAGATAAGAGTCAGATTAAATTCCTTTTGTGGCTTTTGAGCCATCGTTCCCTTCCCATCGTCTTATCTCCTACCGATTCCGTTCTGGCATCATCCAGGCCTTTTTGTCCACACAGCTGCTACTTATGGGGTATTTTCTCTTTTTCTGGCCATTATCTGTAACTCTAAAAGATGGCTGAGCATGAAAATCCTCATGGATCTGCAGTTTCTGATGTACTCAGATGATCCAATCTGACACCAACAACTATGCCAAGTTCAAAATCCTTTAAATCCCCATTTTTTTCCCCATCTTGATGCTCAGTTTAGATTTCTGTCTAGATGTCTAAATAAATTGAGTTTCTGTTTTTTCGATGTGTGAGTTTCTGAACTGGTGCAGCCAGTGAGCGCATGTCTCATCTGATTCAAACAAAACTCTTGTTCAGATCGCAAGTCTTAAAGACTGTTTAAATATCCTAAATGAGGTTTTGATTCACTTATTAGAAGATATATTCTTGCTAAATTATCAAACTAGCTTCACCTGTTTTTAAAATGACAAAACATCTGTTTTGTTCTGTGAAATGATCCACCAAGCAGCTCTGTCTTTTTGTGTTTTTCATTTGACAATTTTAACAAGCGCTCTCTTTTTGACAGGAAGTGATAAAAACTTGGCAGATATAAATTTCAGATGTGTTGCTTTCTGACTACAACCAGCTATTATTTCCAAAACTTTATGTAACGGCTCATAGGAGAGACACTGCATGAGCTGCCTTGTATGCAGGCATATGAAAGAAATTTATGTGATGTAGGTCTAAAAGTGACGAAATGAAGCAGATTTTTTTGGAACATCCCTTTGGGATCAAAGATGTTTAATTTTGTTCTCGGTCTTGTTTTCTTCTTGCTTTTGCTTGTTTGTTTTTTTTAGTGCCCCAAATTGGTCAGATAATTGTTCACTAGATTAATCAGAAAGTAGGTCATGCCGTCAGTTTCACTCTCAGTTTCCAGCCTCCAGCATGCTGAGGTGAGTGAATCTTCACCACTGGAAACAGCTTTAGGTCATTGTTTTGTAACTTGGCTCATCTGGGGACCAATTTGTATGCATCTTATAGTATTTATGTTACAGTGTTAAGTGCGTTGTAATGTGGTGCCGGCGTTATTTTTCCGTTTCACCTCATTTACATATTCCATTAAAATGAATGTCAGATACGCTATAGAGTTTAAAATTAAGTTATTGTTAGAGTTTTCAAATATTTTTCTTTTAAACATGCTAAGGTGCTGATTTTTTTAAATCAAGGATTTTCTAATTTGCTAATACTTTGTGATAAAACTGATTAAGGTCTGGTGCTGCAGGAACCAAAGGGCTTTACAGAGGAGAATGTGCTTTGTTTAATCCTACATAAATTATTATGTAGGAAATAATTTCACTTTTATTTTCCTATCAACCGTTTTCTGTTCAAGTATTAATGCTGAGCTGTTATTGGATCAGCTGTTGAATAAATAGATTTTATTTTACCGTGTTACTGGGAATTAAAAAGTACTAACATGTGGACCAGAACAAAAAAAACTGATCAACCTCTATTAGAAAGAATTTACTTCATACCAGCTTAGCTTGAATAAATATATTAACTAATTTAATACATTTACAATAAAAACTTACACATTCCAGTTGATTTACTGTTTTGGAAACAAAGTCTAGAAATCAATACGGCTCAAAACGTCTGCGTCCAAACTGATTGTTGTGTGTTGAACGTTTCGTTTTTTTATAGGATAAAAGCCAAACTGAAGCACAATAAGCTGGATTTAAACAGAATCTTACTGTCTATGAAACCTATTTTTCTCCTAGATTCTTTAATGATCGCTTTTTTATGTTGAACCGAAGTTCTGCAGAGAGAAAGCTAATTTATTTCTGAGAAGGATTTCCTAACTACCACCATGCATCTGACTGCAATAGCCAAAGACACGGTTTTGTGTTTTCAGCAAATAGTTTTCAGCTTTTCACACTCACTCCTGTGTGCCAATGTACAGTTAGACATGTATATAGCATTGAGTGCATAAATATTTATTGAAAGTCAAATGGTTCTGCTTTTTTACAGTCTGTGCAGGAAACTGCAGGAGGTACATCATGGAAACCGAATCACCTTCTTTTGTCATTCAGATAAATAAATGTGATAGAATAGAGACGATTTTGTGTTTAGTTGTAAATATACGTGCTCGGTTTTGAGTCACTTATCAGAAGGCTGTTTTTCTCTCAGCTGTTTGTAGATGTTAAGAGTCGTGACTGCACATCACAGCAGCATGTACTGACTGATCAGAGTTAATTAAAAAAACGAGTTTTATGCTCTTTGACATTTTTTTTAGTTTTACATTTTCCTCCCCAGTTCCTTTTTAATTGCTGCCTTTAAACGTTGCTGCTAATGTTGTAGAGAGCTTGATGATAGTGTAGCTGTAGGAGATAAATGACAATCCCTGAGCCGCAGACAGACGTTCTAGCATAGGATCCTCCATGTACTGTATCCACGCTGTTGTTTATCCGCGCTTTCAAACCCTCAGCTTCTGCTTTGTATTGTTTGTGTAGATGGATTTGCACACTACTGATGCTGTTTGTTGTATTGGGGAGCACATAGCAATAAAGGATTTGATGAATTAATGTGACTTTCTGCACAGTGTTTGTTTTTTCTTTTGTCAGAGAAGCCTCCATCCTTCTTGCAGGATGGCGTCGGGGCTGGTGTCTCGCTCCAGAGGTCATCGGGTCAGAAGCGGGTCATGCATGCAGACGGAGAACATTCATCTCCATTCACAAGATGAATGGAGATGAATGGTGACGTCATGTCACAAAAGTGGAAAAATGCTACTCTCACATTTTGGTATACAATAGAAACAAAGTCAGAATTTCCTCTCGGCATGTAAAACGTTCCACACATTCAGTTCTAAATGCCTGAAATTCAAGAGAAAGCTGGCTAGTCTGAAGGAGCTCAGTGGAAACTGCAGGTCCCAGGAGGAGCTGGATCCAACGAGGCGTTTAGCTCATGACTGGTTGCCATGGAGATTAAATGATTTCTCAAACAAGCATGAAGGAATGAAAGCAACACATTTATAACATGCTATAAGGCTAAAAAATAAAAAGAATCTATTTTTCAGGTTCATCTCAATTTTTCCCAGAACAAATACAAACTTGAAGAAAACATTCTGTGGAATGAGACAAAAGTTAAACTCTTTGCTGAGGTGTGTGTCACGTTGAGTTTGGTGAAAAAGGAACACTGCATTTCAGAAAAAGAACACCAGCAGTAAAACACGGTGGTGGGAGTGTGATGGTGTGAAAGCACCAGAGATTGGGTCTTTGATTGTTTTTAATTATTTAAAAGGCATTTTAATTATGAAACTACTTGTAATTGTTGCCTTTCCTGCTGCTTGGCCAGGACTCCCTGGAAAAATAGTTTTTTACTCTCAGGGGAACTGTCCTTGTTACACAGAATATAAAATAAAAATTTTAGTCTTAAGATATTGTCTCTTCCTTCCTGCTACCCAGAGGGGTTATATTTATCCTGTGGACAGGAGCAAAGACTTTGTTATATCCCTGCTTTCACCATTTTCTGCTGGCTGGTTTTTGTTTCAGGCACCAGAGATTTAGACTTACTTTTTTTTTTCGCTGACAGATACTCACTGGTTGAAGAGAAAATCCTGGAGAATCACTCAACTGTTTATCGCTTTGTTTTCCATTTTAAAGACCCTGGCCATGTTTGAAGAAAAGAAACAACAGTCTGTCGAAAACCCCGTCAGAAAAGTGTCTTCTTTCCTATAAATCAAGGTTTGTGCTGTGCTGAGTCTTAAAGCAGCTTGCATATGCAGAGCTGCATTGTAACCAGGCTCTGACTATTTTTATATCTGTAGCTGCTGCACAATAGAATCAGTAGCAGGAACTCAGAAGGTCAAAGGAAAAGGTTTTAATTGTCTATGGGCCCTTTGGCTCAGAAGAGGATGATTTTAACAAAGGCTGTTGAATATTTTAACATTATCCCCCAACTGTTCACCAGGCACAGACCTTCGGTTATGACTTCTCCTTAAATAAGTGGGAATATCTTTAAAATCACATTTTAAATATCAATAAATTGAACATATATACATTGTATTTATTCTCAACAAATACAGAGATTACGATGCGTAAGCAAGTGATATAAATGTATGTTAGGTAACGAGTGTTTGTTTAATTCATCTCTTGATGAGAAGATTAACTTAAATTTCATGCAAGAATTGGGCATCTATATAATTTATTGTAGTAATTCATAAATAAATAAAAGGCCCAAAAATGGCAGCCATCTTGAGAAAAGGCAGCCATTCTGAAATTCAAGTTGCTAAAGGAAAATAACAAACATACATCCTGAGGGGTGAAGATGCTAATTTTATGTTAATGAACTGTGGGGGTTCATTAACTGTAAGTCATAATCTTCTAAATTAACGACAGCTGACACTTAAAATACATCATTGAGTGTAATGAATCTTTATAATGAGGGTTTCACCTTTTTAAGTTGAATTTCTGACATGAGTGAACTCCCTGATGATAATCTAATTTATTGGGATGCACATAATGTCTTCTCATTGTTTTTTATTTGCCAAATGTTCCCTGTGTGTTATTTCCATGGTGGCTATCGAAGATCAGCCTGCAGCAGCGCAGTGTGCTCATCTTTGCTGGTGTGTTACTGGTTTTAATATCCTGTTACATTTAATCTCATTGCTTATCTGACGAGACAACAAGAAGGATGCAGTTAACAGAAGAACAGTTTGCTACTGTCACTGGTTTAGCCTTTCAACATTATTTCATTGTTTTCCTTCTAATTATATTTGAGCGCTAGTTAGTAGCCGCCATGACGTTATTTTCTTCTTTATTTTGGTGCGGCTACAGTGAACCCTCACCAGGCGTCTGCCACTGAGCCAGCATCCCCTGGACATGACTGATGAGCCGTTATCCTTTCAGCTGGCACACTTGGAGCTGATTTGCACATGGGTGGCTTTTTTTGGCAATTGCTGCAGCAACGTGACGAAAGCCAAATGTCCAAGAAGCCTCAGTCTTGAGTTTGTGTGATATCGTGACTGTAAACCACTCCAGAGTTCTGGAGTGGTTTTTCTGTGAAATACTGCAGCAAAATGTTGATTGCATTTCCCTGCAGTAGACAGTCTAGCTTATCCTGTAGCACAAAACAGATTAATCTGTCTCTAAATATTATTTAAATATACATATATAGCATTGCTAAGGGGGTAAATGTCAGTGTTTGAATGAATTTAGCTGTGGCATTGCATATATTAATTATTTTTTAACCATTAAAATATCAGATTCCCCCATTTGCTGTGAAGACCTGCTCAAACCACACAAATATAAACTGTATAAAAGGCATCAATAATGTAACATTCAAACAATGAAACAGAATGTAAAGCTCATAACATTTTTAGTTTAAGGACTTTTTGCAGTTCATTCCATAATTTAAAAAACATTCAAAACTGCATTATTTCACTTTTTTTCCCTGTAAACTTGCTCTTTAAGTTTGGCTTACTTTAATAAAGTAAAACCTTGTCTATTTGCAGCTTGGTATTCGTGGAACAATTCCTAATTATTTGCCAATTTTATTTTTTCCTGAGTTCAAGCACCTCAGTTCAAGACTAGTAAGAATAGATATTACCTCCTGTTGTAGTGCTAAGATGGTTTCCACTGTACATATTTATACATATTGCAGCTGTAGCAATTAATCAAATTATTCAAAGAACTCTTAAAAAAGAAATCTTAAAAATTAATCGAGGCTTTATTAAATAATGCTTTACAAATTAGCGACTGTGTTCCGGTCGGACTATTATTTGTGTTGCACAACGCTCTCACTTCCGCCAACCAGCGGTTTACGAATGCTAAGTGTTATTATTAGTAGCTATGGAGGGAAACGGCGACAGATAGAAAGTAGCGAGGTCAAGAAAGAGACAAAAAGTATCAAAAGTGTGGGGTCATTTTAATCTAAAAAGAAAAATGTCATAGATCAGTGCGTGTACTGCAAAACGGAACTTACGTTTCACAGCAGGAAGTCCTCGATGCTTGATCTCCTCAGCAGGAAACATCATCTACACACATCAAGCTACTTCGTAGCTGCTAACAGGTGACAGTTTTGTTCCCTTTCCAAAAAAACTCTTAATCTTAATACAGAATCTGGCGTGGAAATACATTTTTGCCTGACCTTATGTATTTGCTGATTAACAACAGCGAAAAAAAAAAAAACTACAAACAAACATATAAATAGATTAGAAATATTTATTTCATGAAGGTTTTTAATACTTCAAACTTGAGACAAAGTGATTTTAATTAAATGGCATTTTAAATAATATAATTTTATTGTTAAAAAAACAAAATTGTATTTTACTAGCATTTTCTCCTTCATGTTTGTTTTGCTAGCTTGATTAGCTTTTAAAGAATGGGACCATTTCTTTTTATTTGATTTCTCAATCGTCAGAACAATTGATACTTTGCTCAATCACTTTACAACTGCGCTAATGCACGTTATGTGGTGTTTTAACTATTAAAATAAGCAATGTCAGAGGGGTCTCAAGTATTTGCATTTGTTCGTTTGGGGTTGTTGTCCACAGTCCCCCACAAATCCCAACACTGTAAAAACACAAAATATTAGCAAGAATTTTTGATCTAGTTTCTAGATCTTAATACACTTGAAATGAGATTAAACTAATTTAGAAGTAACTTTTTAACAAGATATAGGAGCTTGATTTTAAGTAAATAATTTCTTAATATTGATTAACAATTGATGGCAGATTATTTCACTGTAAAATAGGAAAAATGTCTTGCTAAAAGTGAAATTATCTGCCAATAGAATAAGTACTTTTTCATTATTTACAGTGAAGAGTTCACTATAGTTTTGCTTTGTGTACATCTGCAATAAGAAGCCTATGGCAGCTTTGTAGAATAAATTAAAACATTTAATCCACTGATTGGTAAGAATCTGACATCAATCAATAAGTTTAATTTGTCTGGAGTTTTGTTGTACTGTTTTTCTCCTCCGGAGGGGACTTACTCGTTTCTCTGTGTGTTTCTGTAATTGACCAGCCTTATGTTTCAATATTTTGTAGAACAATGTCGGGGCATGTTAAGTGTCATATGTGATGCATATTGTTCAGAAACCCGCAGATTCCCTGTTGTCTGGGTCTTATTTTTTCACGGTCAGAATTAATGAGTTGTGATGTTGACACAGACAGATCTCCTGCCTAAGGTTTTTCAGCTGATTTCCCTGTCGTCGTGGTAACGCTGTGGATTCGGTGGGAAAGGATGATCCCTCTCATATCGTCCGAGTTCCCAGCCCAGGCAGGCAGACAGGTTGGCTCACATTGCAGAAAGCAAACATTTGCATGACCGGGTATAAAAATGACGACTGACCTCACCAAATGTTTCTGACAAGCTCAGCTAAATCTGTTCCTCACAAGCTAAAAAATCTGTTTTATTACTTTTATTAACTACAAAAAAATCAAGATGTATAGGTATAAATATTGTTATTCAAAATCTCACCAGTGTTGATCTCAGTTTGAAGAAATGTGTTGCTGTGCTGTTGGGTTAATTCTCATATTGACGGCCTTAGCGTCGCCACAGCTCTGTAAAAGTTGCGAGAAAGAAGCCGCTCACCCAGATCCATCCTGCTCCAAACTCTGGCACTCTCCTGGTGTTAATTGGTGATGCACTCTGAACAACAGGCTTTTGTCTCAGACAGTGTAGGTGTTGGGTAACACTCTCCTTACAACATGGCACAATGAAGAGCAGGAACATGCTCACTGTCACACAGATGGCCCCTTTTCAGTGAATTTTACAAATACGAACTCCTATTAATCTTTACCCAAAAACAAATCATTCAGTTATTTTCTTGTCTTTTCTTTTTCCATGAATGTGAAGGTATTTTTCAGGGTTTCCTTTCATATTGTTGAGTATTGATGTTTATGTTGGTTTTCAGTATCGGATACTTAATCTTTTAAAATGCTTGCATTTCAATTAGGTGTTTTCAAGGTTTGGAAAGTGCTAGTTTTGTAGTAAAGCCTAAATTTTAAAAATGTTATTTACAGTTGAAATTAGATATTTTCTTACACCTAATAAAAACAATTTTTTTCCCCCATTCTCCTGAAGTTAAATCGGACTGAACCGTCTTGTTTTAGGTCAGTTAGAACTTCCCCTATTTTTTTCTCATGTCACTTTAAGTCCAAATAATCTGCTGATGGCCACGCCCCTAACTCAACATTTACATTCGCACTTAAAAATTGCTGCAAACAGATGCTCAAATATACAACCGTACGTCTTTGACAAGCAGAAGTAGAGCCTCCTGCGCAACCAACAAGAGTACAACTAGTGGTTTCTGAATGGTAAGTCAACACTTGTCTTTTCCAGTAGCCATTGTACAGTGGTAAAACCAGCAGACCAAGCATGCTGGAGCTCCTCTGGGGTTGCTAGGTAACAGTGCAGTGCCTACTGACTTGTGACGTTACAATGCAAAGGTTTTTGAAGCAGCTTATTTTCCAGACGCCAAAAAACATGAACTTATAAACAAAAGAGATGGCAGGGTGGGTTTTTATATTTTGCTTCAGCTGTTTTTAGAAGAAGTAGAAACCCAATTGGAAGTACAAAAAAAATGTGTAAAGTGTGACTTTAACAATATTGATGTATTGATCTTCAGTTGAGGGATCGTTTATTTCTCTTTCTTTGTTACATGAGTTCTGTGAGTCGGTATTTCACGAAATTTAATAAATCTACAAATCCAGACTACAGGCTGACAGTTGACACTGACATATTTCTTAACATAAAAAGTTTTGGTGTGAGTATTCATGTATTTGTAGTTATAGTATTAAAATTAAACTGTCAGAGGTTGAAATCCCCTGTGAAATATTACAAATAATAATAATATTAATAATAAAATGCATCACAATTTGTAACAATTTAAACAGTAGTGTAACACAGCTTTCATTTGAGAGCCATTATGAAATGTTGTGTGTCATGACTGATTTAGACAAAAGGGACGTAGCTGTTAATTTAGCCGTCCTCTCTAAGCAGCACCGTACTTCACACCTCTCCCAGGCTTTTAGCCCAACGTTCTGTCAGAGCAGTCAGGAGTCTTTTTCAAACAGGAAAGCAGATGAGTTCCTACAACACATAAATTTAGTTATTCGTTGCAGGGATAAAAGCTAGGATAATGGCTGTTGAATAAAAGGTTGCTTTTAGTACCTCAGTTATAATTATCAAAAGATTTTTCTTCCAGAATCAGCTTTTCTGTTCCATTTTGCATTTAATGTAGACTTAAGTGTATGCATATATAAACATGTATATTTGGTTTGAAACAGATTTTTCAAACTAAACCGACTTTTAAGGCCTGAACCAGACAAATGTAGAACATTTTAAAGTGGGCGGAGCCAAGTGACACGGGGGCGTGGCCAAGTGGGCAACTTATAAACTTATCAACAAAAAAATGTTGATTTGGGTTTAGCTACACATTAAATTTACTTAATGTAAATAAGTAAATATTATTTAATTAATTTCATCCTGAGGGATGAAACTTTTTTGTTTTGTTTTTTTTGTTTGTTTTTATAACAGATAAAACATCTTTGCAGTTCTGAACAAAAGAGAAAAAGCTTGAGGTTACACATGATTGTTGAACTCTAAAGCAACTGTGGCAACATTTTTCTCTGGAATACGTTTGCCGTCTGTCACTCCGGTTCATAGCCAGCTAAGCTAACTCTTTCCAGGTGAAATATGTAAAGTGGTAAAAAAGGTTTCTCATTCTCAAAATGTTAAACTACGCGGCCACCAATAGGCGACCGCAGCTGTAACAAATGTTTAAAAGTTTCTTTAGTTTCTCAAAGTAAAACTTGTATTTTTCCATCCGATAATTACCGGGAGCTTTATAAATACCAGCTGCCACAGAAACTGCAGACAGGTGGATACGAGAAATGCATAAAAATAACATCATTCTAATTGGCTCAATTACCCATTTTTACTTGCAGAGGTGTCAGGAAGGTTTCGCTGACCTGCCTCTATATCAGCCACGTAATTTTTCAAATGAAGAGTTTCATATTTACATCTCGTCTGTGTTGATATTAGATTATTTAATTGGCTTATATTGGTTCACTTTACCATCTGCTTAGCATCCGTCCTGCTGTTAAGATCTACAGGCAGGAGTGACTTTTTTATAGCAATTGACAAAAAAGATCCATTAATAAGTTAAATAAGCACTTTGGTTAACATTTCAAAAAGACTGGTTGCCTGAGGTGATGCATCATTAAGCACCAGTATCAGATTATAGTTTGGGATTGGGAGGGATTAGGAACCGCAAAAAGTAGATAACATCAACACCTTTAGGCCATTTTCTAATATTCTATTAATTAATAATGACAATAGTGAATGTTTACTTGTTTTGACTCAGTTTGAATATTTGAAACTAAACTTGCAGGAAATTACCAGATATTTTAATTTGTCAAGGTCAGAGTTAATGAGATCTGATACCAACACAAACAAATCATCCCCTCTGGGTTTCACAGCTGATTTCACTGTCGTCGTGGTAACGCCATGCGCCCAGTCGAGGAATACCCGAACATCCTCTCATCATCAGCCTGTGCAGAGTTCCCAGCTGAAGCGGCGGTCCGTCTCAGTGGCACGCCGCCAAGTTGGCTCAGGGAGAAAGCAAACATTTGCGTGACGGCGTCTGCAGCTGACCGAGTTTGTAAAAAGAAGGACTGAGCTCGCAGATTTTCATTTTCTTTCCCCTCAAGCATCCTGAGTCTGAGTAACAAGCAGATATTTCTGACAGAAGCCGGCTCCGTAAAGGCGTAGATACAGAAGCAAAATTGGCGGATTGTTGGGCTTTTGAAAGAATGGACCGACCCAAAACTATGCACTGTCACACTGATGAGTAAAACAGCTTTATGGATGCCCTCACTGTTGGGCATCCATATCTGGACTCATAATGTTCCAGAAGTTGGTGCTCTAATGGTACTAATTAATTCAACAGGGCTTTTGTCTCAGACGGCGGAGGCGTCAAAGATCATCAACGTTACAGAATGAAGATCCAAAAGACTTTCACCATCACACGGGCCGTCCTTTCAGTCGTTTCTGAATCAACTCCAAATTTCAATCACAAACTCTTGTATTGACGTCTCTTTGGGTCATTTAAAGTTTTCAAAATAGTTTTTTACATAAATACAAAGTCTAGTGTCTTTAAGCAACTTGTTAAACTTTTCCCATCTAAAACAGCTTGTAATGCACATTTCATTAGCAGCAGCAATTTAAAGTGCTTCAAGAGATTAAAAAGAAAATAAAACGATAAGCTAGCAAAAAACATTACACTGCAGTGGCGAAATAAAGGAAAGTGCTGGAAAGTTGAAAAACAGTTTTGTTTCTATTGAAGAAAACTAAGAAAATAGATTTTAATCTCTGATTTAAAGGACTTCATAGACAGGTCTGTGGAGTGGTTTTATAAAGTAATGGTAGTCAGAGGCTGTTTTCTATAGTTGTTTTCTTTTGCACTATTGTATAGTGGCACAAAGTTAAAAAATGTTGCGATTGCTATACAAGTGGTAAATATTGCAGTGGTGATATTGGTTGCAATGTGTGCCTGTTTTCTTTCCTCTGTTTCTCATCTGTTCTTCCGTTGCTGTGATTTTTACCATGTTGGACGATATTGTTGGTGTTTAGTGTGAGCGTCTGCTGGCTGTCCAACCGGATAAATATTACATTAGTATAAAGAAAACTTACATTAGCAAACAATTATTGTACTCTAAACAGTCCTTTGCAATATGAATATTGGAAGCTCTGATGTTGAGATGTGGATATATTCACTACCATACATGTACATCCCTACCATATTTGCAAAAAACAATAATTATTGGTTTTCTTGAAAAATATAGTGAAAATCCCTCTAGTTTTTGTAAAGCGAGTATTTTTTTTCTGTTTCAACATGTGGGCTGGACGTGTTGCTGGCTGCAGATTAAGGAAGCAGCAGCTGCAGTTTTCTGGATGATCTGCGATTACAGATCTTTAAAAAGCCTGACTTGTTGAGTTCGATTTTGGCCGATGCCATTTTTTTTTTCATCTGAATTGTTGCTAAATATAACAAGAAAGTCATTAAGTTACCAACAGTGGGATCACTATAGTTAACTGGAAACGTGCAGACATGACCGGGTCTGTCAGTCAAACCTCTCACAGAAGAGCAGAAGAGGACGGAGACTCAGATTTAGATCTTTGCTGAAGTAGATAAGATTGGCTTCACATGTAGGCATCAACTGATCACTGATCTCCCAAGAACAGAGGAATCGGTGCAGAGGAATCGGTGCACCTCTGCTGCAGATCTTTGGTTTTCTGGTGTCTAAGCTTCACTCTCCATGGGTTCATAGAAGGACTCTGAAGCCAGTGCCGTGTGCTCAAATGTTTTGATGCAGCTGTACAGACTCCACTATTAAAAATGACATTCTGCTTCACAGATGCCAATTTGTGCAGAAAATCCTGCTAGAATGTCGAAATTTTGAGCAAAACAAACCGACTCACTGAAGTAAAGATGCTTATATTAAATATTTCATGCCTAAATCTGAGTCGGCTTCATTCGAAAGCGAACGGGAAGACGCCGCCTCCTGCAGCCTCCTGTTTTCTGACTCATTCTCAGTCAGGAGTGAAGTTCAAGCTCCCAACGCTCACATCCTGGGTCTGTAGTGAACAATCTGCTGCCCTGGGCTTGTTCCCTGCTTTAATTCCTTAGCGATGTCAGACTGCGTTTCCATCTCTCCTCTGTGCCTCAGAGTGTTGATAGCTCCAGTGTTTCATGTTTAATCATCACGGAGAGAGCCTCTCTTGGCCCCATTTGTTTTCATTCGGTCCTGATTTCACGCTCAGTCATGGGAGAGGGACGGCCACACACCACATTTATCCAAACAAGTCGTCCAGAAGAAATCACTCTGCAGAGATAAACTTGATGGATTTTATTCAGGCTGCACAATCTTCACAGTTATTAATTAAATGTCTCCTCACAATATTTCAGTGAGATTTGTAAGTAACTTTTGTTAATATATATAGCTTAGAAAAAGACGAATATTTCGAGTCATTCATATTTTCTATTATAAGATTAAAAATAAAAAGCTTCCATCTGCATCAACCACCGGTGCTGGACGGGGTAAATTTCTATCAATGTCAGTCATGTCCTAGCACCTGGGCATGATTGACAGCTCTAAGGCCCGCCTCCAGTCTCTGACTGGTTGTCTCTATTTAGCACTCAGAGAAAGCAAAAAATCAATCCAAGGGCCACAAATGGCCCCCGGGCCGCCCTTTTGGACACCCCTGATTTAAAGTATATTTTAACAAAACGTGTTTACAGCAAGTCTAACATGTGAAAGCATGACCTACGTGTCCAAAATAGGACTGAAATTAGGAGAAAACCTTTCATCCTTAAGGAGTTTCGTTCCGGCAGCAGCCAGAAGCCATTTGGCCGGTGTAACTGGAGTTCTGCTCATGTGGACGTAAACGCTGGTTGGTCCCAGTTTCACAGATTAAACATCAGCCGTGTCCTAAATTTGTGTTTGCATGGCTGGTGCTTCCCATATCCAGAACGGTTTATTAATTCAGCCTGGCTGCTCCGCTCCGGCCCCGCGCAGCACGACTTTAATCTGCACGAAATGCTCCGGACGCTTTAAAGGCTTTCAACGAGCACAGATAAACGCTCAGGCTGTTTCTGGGTGCAGTACGTGAGACGAAACGCTCCTTTTGGAACACGCTTAAACTATTTCCTTGTTGTTCTGTTCAGTTTGTCTTCTACACATTTAAAACATAAATCCTCTCATTCATGGTGGTTGGACTAGCTGTTATGTTACGTCTGATTTGTGTTTTTGTGTTTTGAACAATGATTTAGATGTGTAGCTGGAAGGATGTTTGCATTTTAACTAATAAGGTGATTTTTCATCATTTTTCTACAACTGGGATCAGCTGATTAGCATCTCAAAAGCTTTTTATTTTAAATGCAGTAACAGTAAGAAGTAAAAGTCATTTTTTGTATTGCTGTCTTCTAAACTCTTCCTCGGCTGCTGCTGTTTTATTTTAATAAGACCAAATAGTTTGGAATAAAGATCACTTAGTGCTTGACTTGAGTCAGTAAAATGTAAACTGATTATAAAATGCAGTAAAAGGTTCATTGACTTTCATTCTCTTCTGTTTTTCTAAAACATTTAGCTTCTTTAAAGTTAATTAGAATGGGGATTGCACTGTAGAAAAACTTAAAAACTACCATGGTATGTTTTTGCTTCAGATTTAGAAGTTGGCTTAATTGGAAATGTTTTTTAACTCGTGCACTGATTCATATTAAGCATATCTTGAATCATTAATTTGTGCTCTAATCTTTGGCTTTTTAAAATTATTTTCCCCATAAAACATATTTTTGATCAAACAAACCAAACTAGGCCAAATGGTGACAGAAAATACTTTTCTGAACATAAAACAAAGTATTTTGCTCCTCTAGGAGGTTTTTATTTTATTCTTCTTAGCTTTTGCTTTTATACCAAAGCAACCTTGAAGTGTCTCACATTCTCTGAAGTCTGGAAATAACAGCTTTTTAAAAAATGCTCTTTAGAAGAAGTGTTGAAGTTTACAGAGAAGAAATGAAGCACGACGCTCCAGACTCTCCTTTGCAGATGCAGATTCCTGCATGAACATCTTTATGTTTCACACAAAATATCAAATGAAACCTTTTTCAGTCTGCTGGTCCAGACAGATGTTTTTCTTTTTAGTTTCTGTTCCTCGGTGCTTTTCTGGTGCACTTCAGTCATAAACACAACTTGCTTGGAGTGCAACACGATTTCATGGCAAGAGATATAGTATCTTTTCTTTTGAAGTGTTAAACATTTTTATTTGCTTTACTTCTTTTGAAAAAAGCCAGTAGTTGGTCTAGAAAGCAGATGTGCTTTAATCATGACACCTTGTTCAGAGCTTTATTTTAAAGCCAGAATGGACAGAAGTACTGATGAAGTAGCTTCTGTGGCGGCAAAACAAAAAGTTTAAATTTAAAACGTCGTCTGTTTTGTGGAAGTTTTTGACATTTAGTGATAAAATCGATGATTAAATTAACTTCAATTATTTTGCTGACACATTTCTCATGCAGTTCAAAGCTCCACAAGTAGCGTTGCTGCTTTAAAATCAAATACATGCTACTTCAGTTACATTACGCATAATAGTTATATCACGAGAATAAATTCAAATGGGGATAAAGTCATGAAATTACAAGAATAAATTAGTGTGAGAATAAAATATGAGAATAAAGTCTAAATAATGAGAATAAAGTCATTTTGAGAATAAAGTTGTAAAATTACGAGCATAGTTGTATGAGATTAAAATCATATTAAGCAAATAATCGTACATTAATTATGTAGCATTACAAAAAATAGTCTTAATGAGAATAAAGTCATAATATTTTGAGAATAATGTAATTTTATGACTTTCTTATTGTGGTGCTGATGCTGATACCCTTACAATGATAAAAAAATATATCCCAAAATCTTCATATTTACATAAAAAACCTGACTTTGGGTAGTTTTACAGTTTTAAACAGCAAATGTTTCCTGCTCCTTAAAGATTCTCTAAATTGGAGGTCAGAGACGCTGAGCCGACAACCCGGTGCAGAGCGAGCGTCAAATATTCACAGTGCCTCACCAGGATCGACCCGTTCTTTCATAAATGTCTGCAAGTTCTGGATTATTACTTACAATAATAATAATCCAGAACTTTTATGGCCTTGAAAGCAAAGGAAACACCTGAGTTTAATTATTTGGATGGCTGAGCAAAAACTCTTAGCATTATATGCTGGGATGGATATTAATGTTTTAATCCGGCAGTTTACTGTGTGTGTTGAATGAGTTTCTGCACAGGAAGTGATCTCTTCAGCGGGTTTATTACTTTATTGATGACAGTTTTAGACATTTTGCAGCTCACAGGACCACGAATGCACCACACAGTTTGGTCACATCAACGTTTGTCTTTGTACGAAAGCAGGACAGAAGTGAGCAGATTTCACAGGAACAATGTTTGCTCTTTTTGCCTCGCTCACTGATCCAGTTCTCTCAACAGACAGTATTAAAACAAACAAATATTTCTGCACATCAGTGACCAATCAAACGTCTCTCCCAGCAGAAAACCGTTTTGTTTTTGTTAACACAGAGAGGGATTACACTGTAAAACAGGGATTATCTTAGAATCAAAAAATACTGTTGGCCTGGAAATCAATGGAGTGTTTCACAAAAATTTTAAAATGACGCCAGTAAGAAAATAATTTGATGAGAAATTATGAAATATTAATGAAAGGTGAGTTCTTACGCCCTGATCTAGGGAACATTTGGTCCAGCATTTTATCCAGTTGTGGTGAAAAAATGAAATAATTGAGTCTTTAGCAGGATTTTAGAGGATTTAAACCCAATTTTAAACATTTCAAACTGGTGGAAAGATGATGGCAAAGCAGAAAAAATGCATTAAACACTAAACACACATTGAAACCTCAAACTATGTACCAAATACATAAAACCTGTGGACTTTTTCCTTTAAGTATAAATGTAACAGGAATGCATCAGTTTAATCTACTCTTTAATAATAATTATACAGTATTTAAGTGAATTATTCAACTACACTTTATTTAAAAAGATTAAATAATAAAAACCCTAAAACGTTAAAGTGCCACTGCAAGGCCAAATGTGGAGTTTCTATTTGACAGCTGCTTAGAAAAACAATGAACATTTCAACATGTAGATAAATCAGACGTAACTTCAGGAGTCTTTAAAGTCTGAACGTTGAATAGATTTCTGCATTTGGAGCCGATTAGAGTCGGATTTTGTTTGCTGGAGTTATTTATGATAAATATAGAAGAGCAGGACCAGCTGTTTATTCAGGCTGAGAACTCAGCAAATACAAATCCCCTTTATGCTCCATTAGGAGTAAATACTGAGTTAATTGGAAGGTAATTAAATAAGACTGTTTTTTTGTTTGTTTTTTTCAATTCTCATGCAGTGTTATTATCATATGCAAAAGGCTAAAGTGGCAAACACACGTAAAACTAAGAATAGCAAGGAAGGAGCTGCTGCAGCAAATGCCAAGAAAAGATGCAATGTAGTCAAAAAAACAGCAGAGCTTAATATTTTTGTAATATTTTGATTTGCGAGAAATGAAATGAGACATCAGGAGATGCCAGAGGTCCTAAAGGTTGCATCAGGTGCCGAGTCTGTTTTATCTGTCAGTTTCTGGAGAATCAAAGTTTAGTGAATCTCAACGGTCAAAAATCCTTTGTGTTCATACTGGATGTAAACATTTAGTAGATCTAATGACAACACATCATGTACAGCACAGCTTGTGTCATCAAATGCTTCGATATTTGATAGCAAATGAACTGAAAACCAGCTTCATTACACAGAGGAGCCCAGCGGCTCTGTCCCTTAAGGTGGGACTTTGGTGACTGCTGTGTTTTTGTTGTTGGTATGCAGAACCGGCAGACTGCATGCAGTCAGAAAGACACCAACACGTTTAACTTAGACTGAAGGAAATGTAGACAGTAAATACAGGCTGGGCCATAAGTTTACATACATAGGAGAATGTCAAATGCATATTTCTCTTTTATTTCAGATACCCAAGAAGATGAGTTTGACAAAAGAGCAAAGAACAGAAATGATACTGATGTCTGGTTCAGGAAGCAGCAAAACTTTAACAGAAACATGGAGCAAGCATCACACAGAAAACTGGAAATGTTGCAGATCAACCAAGACGTGCAGCGATTCCAGAGTCCCACAAAATAAAAACGGTTGTCCAACATAAAAAGTTTATTTTTTCTATGTGTGGGAACCTATGGACCACCCTGGAGTTTAATCAGAACCAGAATTTTAATCAAAGAATGACAGCAATATTTTAGTGATTCAAGGTTGATTGAAATATTATCCCAATATTTTAATACTATGCAGCTATGAGTTTAAGTGCATCTGAATTGTGTGCAAATGTTAAATATTTGCTGATTTTGAAAGAAAATGCTTAAGGAAGAAGGGAAAATAAAACCTGAAAGCGTTCGCAGTGCAGGCTCAGTTCTCTCCTTCCTTATCACAGCAGAAATGCACAGACTATTTGTTCCCACTGACATCTAATCGAACAGCCGCTGTTATCTGCTGCGGCGCTTTTAGTTAAGCAATAAATCATTCCAGAGCTTGTTTATGTGCAGTCGCCACGCTGCCCACAAACGGACGCTTTTTCTTATCTGTAAAACAAAAGCATTTGTTTAAAGGTGGGAATATTTCTGTATATGAATGAGGAGCAACAACTTTGCTTCCTGAATATTTCAGTACAGATCATATCAGATTTATACATTCCAGCTTCAAGTGGAGATTAAAGTGGTGACGTTTGCTTTCTTCTCTGAAGTGCAGCAGCTTTTCAAAATCTTCTATAAATTACTCATCAGCCCATCTTTAATCACAAATAAATAATGTTTTCACTACTATTGCCATAAAGCAGGAGGGTTAAGCTTTGCTCAGATGTAGATATATATCTATATATTGTGCTGTAAGTTACAGAGGTAATATATCAAGTGTTTAATAGCCCTTCACAATTAAATGGACACCATGACTTCCTTCCTTTTCAACTCTCTGTTACGAAAACCATCAGTTTCTGTGTCCGGGTGTTTCGTCTTGGTAACATTGTGTAGAACATGTAAGCAAAGACAGGAAAACCTCACATGGTCAGACGGAAACCAGTTGCATGCAGACTAAACGAAGATTCAGGAGTCATTCAGGCCACTAAAAATAGAAATTCACAGTAATTCATTAACGATTGTATAAATGTGTTATTTTTTTCACCACAGGCACTAAAAAGTACAAATCTTACATTCAAAAAATTTACACAAAATGCATTTATTCTGCTAAACTGTTTTGGTTGTAATAGTAAATGAGGAGCCATCCCGTAAAAACAGATGTCTGTGTGATTCTTGTCAGCGGTGCTGAACAGACATCAGCAAACTGCATGAAATAAACATTTAAAAAGCAGCTTGAAAGCTGCCTTATGTAACTTTTACCAAAAAAATGTTTTTTACATATTTATTATGTCATAACAGGAAAATATGATAATCAGTGAGAAGAATCTTCTCTGCCTTCTTCAAGTACGAACGGCAAAAATACACCATTCAGTCTGAAACAACCAATCAGAGCCAGGAGGAGGGTCTTAGCGCTGTCAATCACTCTCATGTTCTTTGATAAACATTTCCAGGATGCAGCAGCAGCATCTGAATAAAAAATCAATCCTCCAGCTGCAGCTGATCCAGAAGCTGCTGCTGGAGCTCTGACTAAAACCAGGAAGTTGGAGCACATCAGCCCAGTTCTGAAGTTCAGACCCCTCAGGTCTTCTGGTTCTGGTTCTGCTCTGCATCCAGAACCAGAACCAAACAAGGAGAAGCAGCATTCAGCTTCTATGCAGCACAAATCTGGAACAAACTTCCAGAAAACTGCAAAACAGCTGAAACACTGAGTTCCTTCTACCAATCGATTGATTGATTGGTAGACTGCCACTAATGCTAATGCTAGTTAGCATAGCATGGCGACAGATAAACATTTTTTCTGTAACAATAAGTTGTTTTTCCACAATATGCTCAACATTGACATGTTGAGCCGCGTACATGAGGATGATTGGCAGCGTTAAGACCCTCCTCCTGTTTTTGCATTTCTTCAGGTCCCTCAGGGAGGAGAGGGGGTCATTTTTTCAGATTCCCTGTATCAAACCATGCAAAGTTTTAATAATTATGAGAAAAAAATGTTTTTGTAAAAGTTACATATTGTCATTTTAAAGGAAAAAAACCCCCTTTAAATAAATTTTAATGTGAAAAATATAATTTGGAGTTTGAAATGTATATTCTGAACATTTAATCTGCCATTTTAACCTTCATTTTTAATTCTCCAGACATGAAGCAGCAACACTTGGTGGCCTGCAAACACAATGCTCACAAATGCAATCAGTTTGTGCTTCAGTCCATGTGAATCACAGCTAATTATCACCAAACGGCACCAACAGGGTCTGCAGAGACGGTTACAGGCTGCAGGACTCAGGTAAAGTGAGGAGCGATGTTCAGGGAGGACATGTTGGCTTGTTTTACAAAGACGAGTCAAGTCAAGGTCGCAGAAGCTGCGTGTCAACATGAGAGATTTACCCAAAGGAGGAACCGTGAACTGTTCTCCAGCTGAGATGGAAAAATGTGCTGAATTCAGCAACGTTGTTGTGCTGCTGTCATTTTAAAGGTTTGTTTTGTGATCTCTGATGTGTAAAAACTCCCAGATTCACTAAGATTAAACTCAGCATGAGCTAATTTTCGTGGCTGACTCTCAGCTTTGACCTCATTATGCGAAATGCAGCAGGCTGCAGCAGAGCCACCGTCTGAAAGAGAAATTACAGCAAGCATTTCAAGACTCGCTGCAACTGGCACCCAGCAGAGACGCACTGCAAAAACACTAAATCTAACCAAGGATTTTTATCACTTCTAGTTGCAAATATCTCAGTACAGGTGAGATTAGACAAAACTAACATACAAGGAACTTTTAGCAGAATGTAGGAGCTTGTTTTACATAATTCCTTAATATTGATTAAAAAAAGAAGTTCTAGTTCTACTGGCAGATTATTTTACTTATGGGAAAGATGTATTTCTGTCACCTCTCTTATTACAGGTGAAATAATCTGTTTTTAAATCAATATTAAGGAATTATTTACTTAAAATAAGCTCCTATATCCTGCTAAAAAGTTACTTGCTCTGTGTTATTTGAAGTATAAAAAGATATTTGCACTAGAAAATTGGCCAAAAATACTTTATACATTTTTTTATTTTTGCTTTGTGGGATCAAAGGTTTCAAATAAACCTTTAATTTCATTGAGCTTATTAACTAATGGATTAATAAATATTAATATAATTGTGCTTTGGATAATCCTCTGTCACAATTTGTCCTAAAAATAAATCTAGCTGAAGCTGTTGTAAAATTAATATAATCATATTTTTTTTAATTGATCTGAGTGGCTTAAAGCTTTTAATTAATTAAAATGTAATTAATTTAATTAATTGTGACTTTCAGTTTTCCAGAGTTATGAATATTACAGGACAGAGGTGGCCATTATGATTGTCTCCTGATAAAATCAGCCAATGGAGTGAATCTTTGTTGTTCTTGTTGATTAACGATATTTAATATGCGTTTTCCATTTTTAATTTCAGAAATATAAATGAAAGCAGAGATAATTAATTCTCATTTGAAGGATTTTGTCAGCAGTCGGCTCACAGCATCAGCTTCAGGCTCTGCAGGATGTAGAATATATACAGCAACACAACATGTCAGAGGCCCCCAGGCCTCAGTTTGGCCCCAAGGCCTCAGTTTGGCCCCCAGGCCTCACTTTGGCCCCAAGGCCTCAGTTTGGCCCCAAGGCCTCAGTTTGGCCCCAAGGCCTCAGTTTGGCCCCAAGGCCTCACTTTGGCCCCAAGGCCTCAGTTTGGCCCCAAGGCCTCAGTTTGGCCCCCAGGCCTCAGTTTGGCCCCCTTCACTTTACAGGATTCACACAAATATAAAAGTAAAACAATAAATCTTCACATTCATTCACAACAGGCTCACAGGAGATTGATTCATCCAAGTATTTACACCTTCATGTTCATGTTTGCAGAGCAGATTTCAAACTGAAAACTTTAAAATGATGAAAGCAGAGCAGCTGTAGTCATTCCTTCACTTAGATTTATTTTAAAAATGGAAAAAGTCAAATTAGTTTGAGCGCCATCAGCAGTTGTTGGTTTTTCCGATGATTGTCATGATGAAACTATAAATAACCTTCAGTGAACATCATAGTAGTTTGAATGAGTTAGTTATAAGTAAAATTTAAAAGTGTTTAAGCAGCAGGAAGTGACACTAATGGAATATCTACTGGCCGCTTTATTAGGTACGAGATTGAAAATTAGCATAAGTAGCAAATCAGCCAATCGTGCAGGAGAAACTCGATGCATGTTACAATCACACAGCAGCTCAATTCTAATTATTATTTTTTTCCTGAAATCCAACTTTATTTGCATGTTTGTTCATATTATCAATTAAATGCAACCGCAGTCAGACTTCTGTGTGAACCGTTTAGCATCACAAAGCGATCCGCATTTCTGAAGTGAAACACTTTAGCTTGTATTTTCCCCCTTTGTCTCACTTCCTGTCCCATTCATGACGTTCCCGTCAGTTTGCTGCATAGTTTCGGACATTCGGAGACCCAGTCACAGGGAATCACCAACTGTTTGTCTGGCCCGATTAACTTTGTGCTCTGATGGCTGCGTGCATCGTCCGACCCAATCCGATGACAAACTGGATCCGATGCTGGATGAGAATACTTTGAAAAAACAGACGGGGCTCCACGGTAACATAAACGTTGTTAATGTTATGTAATGTAATCTACTTTCAATCTTCTCTTTAATAGTGAAAAAATCTCTGATTCGCTGCGTAACTCAGATACCAGAACCAAAATCAAATGTTTCATTCAAACTCTTGAAATCTGCTCTGCAGGCGTCTCAGCCCATAAATGTTCACTCCTTTTATTATTTAATAAATGTAAACTTTTATAAGGAAGGAGTCTTGTGGTTTTACCTAAAGTGACAGTTACGATACAAATGGCACAATGAGCTTTAAGTTCCCCCCAATGAGCCGTTATGAGAGAGAATATTCTGTTTAAACTGTTTCCAAGAGTAAACAGCAGAGGTAGGTTGTTCACTCAGAAGAATAAATGTAACGTTTAGAGAGGCACCGATCTGATATCTGTATCGGTCCCGATATTGAAAAAAATCGGTTATCAGCGTCGATGTGGCCATCGATCAGGGCAGATCTATTCAGTATAAGTCAAGCTTTATTATTTATTATGCATCATATTTAGAGTTCCTAACTGTACTTACTGAACCGTTTAAGAAATGATCGGTATATTGATTTTGCCAGTTTCTTTACTATTTATTTTACATCGACTGTTAAACTCCTGACTGAACAAATTAAAGGGGTAGTTCTGTGTTTTCCTGTCACATAGAGCCACTTTATGGCACAATAAAGAAACTAAGTTAGTCTGAGTTGTTATAAAAATGCTGTTTATGTCAAATATGACGTAAAAGAAATTTGTGTTTGTCATTAACGCCTTAAAATTGGGCCTCTGTCTCTTTAAAAACTCCTGTTTTTTTTCTGATGCTCCACCTTCAGGAAGTCGTCACAACATGGCTCCTCTATTAACCCTGAAACAACCAGAGTCACTCTGAGAAGTGGCTCCTATAATGAGCTCGGCAGAGGTTTTGCTAATTGCTGCTGGCTAGTCTGAAGGAGCTGAGAGGGAGGGGGCTGCTCTGTGAGGATCAATAGCCTGGAA
Source organism: Poecilia formosa (assembly GCF_000485575.1). Taxonomy (NCBI): domain Eukaryota; kingdom Metazoa; phylum Chordata; class Actinopteri; order Cyprinodontiformes; family Poeciliidae; genus Poecilia; species Poecilia formosa. The sequence continues at coordinate 467,812 of NW_006799959.1, forward strand.
ACTGCTCTGAGGAGGAGCTTTGTCCTTGAAGGCGGGGCTAGGTCCAACCAGCCGTTTCACTTAGCTGAATGGTTGCCATGGAGATCAAATGATTGAAAGAATCAAGGCAAAACTCCAGGTTTGTTTTTGATGAGGGAATAACATTATAACAATATAAAGCTTAAAAACGTTGATTTTACATAACACTGCCCCTTTGAAGTTGTTTTTTACATGTCTGACCAGGTTTGTGAAGCTACTGGTGTGTTTAAGTTTGCTGTGCTGGTGCAGCGTTATCAAATGTATCATTCAGTACATTTATGTCTTAAGAAGTGTTTTAAGTTAATTCAGAACCGTTTATCTGCATCAGATCAGCCAATACTAAACCTCAGATATTGATATCGGAAGTGGAAAGAAAATGGATCGGTGCGTCCCTAACTCAAACTAGTTTTCCTACGTTGTCTTTTTCATCTCAAGTCTATACTGAAAAAAAGCATGATTCTTAGTCACCATTTAAACCCCATTCATTTTGGATGTGTTATTTTACATAGGCACAGCAGATTCGAATGTGAAACATCCTTAAGTAACAATGAAGAAAAGGCGTGTCATCAGATGGACACGGCGGTCACGCCGCCGCTGCTGCCGGACCCCTGCTCCAGGTCCTCCATCACCAGCTCCCGCTCAGGAACGTGGTTGATCCGCCTGGAAGGGTTCTTGTCCAGGCTGTTGAGCGAAATGGGCTCCACGGACGTCTGCACGTTGTTGGCCGGCAGCACCGAGTTGCCCTGCAGTCTGTGTGAGTAGCTCTTCCTGCGCTGACCGTCCGCCGCGCACAGGCTGATCTTAAACACGGCCTGGAAACCCCGCCGGAAGTTCTCGTTGAAGAAGCCGTAGATGATGGGGTTGACGCTGCTGTTGAAGAAGGCCAGCCAGTGAGCGAAGGGGTAGATGTAAATGTTGATAATCCTGTACTGCTGCTCCGTCAGGCTGGCGTAGTCGCTGAGCATCATGAGGGTCCAGAGAGGCAGCCAGGACAGGATGAAGAGCAGAGCGACGATCAGGAGCATCTTTATCACCCGCTGCTTCTTCTTCGACACGCCGTGGCGGCTGTCGGCGTCCGGCTTTCCTCCCGTCGGAACGGCGGTTTTGAAGAGCGTAATCCCAATCCGGGCGTACATAATCACAATGAGCGAAAGAGGGGCAAGGTAGATGTTCGCAAACAGGACGGTGGTGTAGATTTTCCTCATTTCCTGGTTGGGCCAGTTCTCTCTGCACCAGTAGAAGGGACTGGTCTGGTTGTCGGAGCCCAGTAAGACGCGGACGGTCTGCTCCTTGGTCACCTGCAGCATCACACCGGACGGACACATGATGGATATGGCGAGGACCCAGATTACCACGATGATCAGCGACGCCGTGGAAATGGTGAGCTTCTGCTTGAATGGGTAGACGATGCATCGGAACCTGCAGGGTTGAAGAAGCAGGTTCTGTTTGGGTCGAGCTCGTTTGAAGCATTTTTATCTAGTTTCTAGAGCAAATGTCTTAGTACAGTTGAAATAAGACAAAAGTAACCTACAAATAACTTTTCAGACAGAAATATGAGCCTGTTTTAAGTAATAAAGTCCTTTATAATGATCAAAAAGTTTGGTAGATTATTTCAGATAAAAGATTTTCCCTTCTTTTTCTGGTGAAATAATCTGCCAATGGTTTTTCACTTTTACTTAAAACAAACTCGCCTGTTGGTTAGTTTTGTCTTGTTTGTTGGTTTTGTCTACTTTCTGTTTGCACTAGAAGTTCAAATTGCTTTACCTCATAAAAATATCATACTAATCATAAAACAAGAAATAAACATTTCATTTTGTCAAATGCAAACATCAAGCAAATACACGTCAATGGCTGTTACTAACAGTTACTTTAGTTATTGATTATTCTATCAATTAATTGATTAATTGGATAAAAAAATTGGTACATTTTGCCGATTTTTCATTTTTTGCACAATATTAGAAAAAAACAATAGAAGATGCAAATGAGCAAATAATTCCTTTTCTCTTTTAAATAAGAAAATAAATGTTTTATTGGCTAAAATGCAAAAACATTCCTTTACTGTCTATTAATCTGTGTATTTCTTTAGACCAATAGCAAAAGTCTTAAATCTTTAATCATTAAGGTTAAATGAAGAATCTCGGCCTGCGTTCTCAGCCATCGTAAATATGGCAGCCGTACATCTTACAGCTAATAGCTGCTCTTCGTCTGTCTGATGAGCTGACTTTGAATCGTGGACGCCAAAGCGTTTTGGAGTTAATGTGTCCTTTCTGGAGGCGCTGACGTCCTCCAGGGGTTTCTCATAATGACAGTGACATCACCGGACACCTGACCTCCGAGGACCGGCTGCCATTTCTAAGCTTCGCTGTTCTGGTCGCCCTTCCCTCCATTTGTCCTCTGATGCGACTCGATTTATTCTACACACAGGAACACCGAGCGGCTTTTGGGGGTTTGTGGCGACAGCTTCCCTTTTTCACAACAGTTAGACGGAGAATCGTCTGTCATATTTCCATCTTTACTTAATGAAGCTAAAGATGTGCACTAAGGTTTTCATGTACAATCTTAATATTTTCAGTTATTTTGTCCAATTAAGCCAAATTGAAACCTAAAGACTTGACCAGCTTTATTAGCTGTACCAGGTCTTTATGTCCTGATGTACTTTCTTTTTGCCAAGATCTAAGACAGAAATCTTTTGGAAACAAGCACGATGAAGCTTAATTATAATAATTCACATGTTTGGTATTTTTTAAAACAATTTTTAGCCAAATCTAAGATGCCTTCTATCATTTTTTCTTAGCATTTTCTGTTTGTTGAGTGTGGGGGTTGTTGTTGTCTTTATTGCAACTTTAGTTTTTATTCATTTTATTTGTCACAGTGATGCATTTTGTTTTTCTGTGATCAGCCTCCGTTTAGTAAAAGCCCATCATTGAAAAAAATAAACCATTACCTGTCAACTGCGATGGCAACCAGCGTGAAGACGGAGGCTGAGACTGAAATCCCCTGAACCATGCCGCTCATTTTGCAGACCAGGCTTCCAAACGGCCATCCTGTTGACAGAAAAATGACGTTTAGCTCGTTTACTGCAGAGAACCTGTCCAAAAAGACGACAGAAACGCTCCAAAGCACAAGTTATGACTCATAATGGGGCACTTATGGTTCGGTGAGGCAAGCATTCAGCTTGAATGGAGACCATCACCTGCTGAGGCCTGAAACGTGTTTTAGCAACGTCACGTTTGGTGGAGGTTTAATGGAGGTTTAATGGAGGTTATGGTCTGTTTTTACCTAAACCTGCCCTCCCCACTGCATGTAAGGTTAAAATCAAATTTAAAATGTTCAGGTTTTACAAAAATAAAATGCATAGTAAATAAACAAAGATTAGAAGCTGGATTTTGGCCTGTTTGAATCAGGAATCAATTAATGGCTTAGTTAAATAAAAGGATCTTAAAAACTCCTCAAATCCCTCATTTATATTTAAGAAATATGTCAGTCAAGAGACTGGTCCAGAAATTAGAGGTGAGATCAGTGCCTTGTAGATTTTTAAATATTTACATTTTGCATATTTTTGTACTTCCATTTATTACTAATTACTGCTTAAAAAACACTGAGCTGTTTTTTTAATAAGCTTATATTATATTACCATATCTATCTCCTCCCTTTGATGTTTTTGTTGCTGAAAAAAGTTTAAACCCTTCAGAATGTGACGTCATAAATCAGCGTGATATTTTGATTTGGACATTTGTGCAAATGGATGCATTAAAAAGATCTTCTGCTTCTGCATGCATTGACTTTAGAGTTAAGCAAAAATATTCCTGTATTTTGTTAATATTCTTTAAAATTTACTTTTCACTTTCTGAACAGTTTTTGACAAAAAAAAACAAAACACTTTTTTTTATATTTTATTTATTAAGATGTTCCTGTAGAAAACTTTCCAAACCATCTTCAGTCAAAAGTCCAAATTCTTAGAAACATCATATTTTCTAGAGACTATAAGTAGGTTTGTCACAATAAATTAAAACAAACTAAATAATTTAAATTTGCACGATTAATTGATTTTAAGTTCAAACTGAATTTGTTAGCTACAAGTTTGGGTCATGCAGCGAACCGAGTGGGATCTGTTTCTCTGTTCCAACCTGCAGAGGTGCTGATCAGTCTTCATCACTCGGTCAGACTGTTCGCCTCTGATTTCTTCAGCGGTTCGTCACTCTGCGTTGTTTGTACTCTTGTTAAGGAAAGTAAAGTAAATTGTAGAATTTGTCGTTTTAGAAGTAGCTGGAGGAAATCTTTTGAGAGTCTGACAGGAGCTTTTGTTTAGTGTTTTCTTCGCTCTCGCCTCGTCTTTGGGCTTTTCGTCCTCCCCTTCCATTTCTTCTTTTTCACCGTTTTTCTAAAGGAAGCTTAAGAATCTCCGAGCAACACATTCAGCTTTGTAATCCCTTCAGAAAGAGGGAACTTCAATCAGGCTTGTGCCAGAATCCCTTTACAACACCTACCTCTGGGTAGGCTTAAGACATGAACCACTGTGGCCTGAGGTTTTGCTCTTTAATAACAGTTGTATGTAGAGAGGAATATTATTTTTGAACACAGCTAACAAACCGGCCCTGGTGACCCTCGTCAGGGAGAGGGAACAGTTATTTCTCATCATAAGCCATATTTATTTTGGGATTCTGCCAGAAGATAAGAACAAACATCTCACAAATAAATAAAAAATATGCATCTCTGTACATATCAGTGTGACAGAATACATGCTGGACGTGTATTCTGTCCAGCATGTACAGAATACATGCATGTACATGCATATTTTAGTTTTTTAGTTTTCAATAAAATAAATTGAAAACTAAAACAGTTTTTAATGTGTTTACACTGTTACAACTATATGGATTTCTCTTGTTGAGCCTGGAGGTGGCAGTAAGCATGTAGCTGCAGCAATTCGCCACCAGAGGGCGTACCAGCAAGAAGGCAACTGCGCTGCAGCAGATGTAGGTCAATGGAGACGATCATTGCTGCTCTCAAACTTATGACAGGGAATTTCGGCCTTTGAAGGTGAAAACCCCCCAGTAAATTTCCATCAGAAAACTCACACATTTCTAGAAAAAACGTGAAAATTTCCAAGTTCCAAAAGTCAAACATTTGCAAGAAAAAAAATCTGATATTTTGAGATTAGTCTCGGAAACTTTCTAGAAGAAAACATGGAAATTTCTGAGCTCCAGAAATCCAAAATTTTAAAGTAAAGCAAACAGAAACTTTCAGATGAATCGCAAACACTTTTGAGAAAAATGTGGAAATTTCTGAGCTTGGAAAGTCAAAAATTTGTGCCAACATTTTGAGATTAATCTCAGAAATTTTCTAGGAAATGAAACTGGAAATTTCTGAGTTTCAGAAGTTGAAATTTTCCATCTTTCCAAAGTTTTTAAACTATAAATTTGGCAGAAATGCACTTCTATTTTTCTATCTGCAATGGCCGTAATACGCCGTCATACATACCTGTCTGTCAAAAGGTAAATATAACTCGATTATAGTAATGCATATGTGCTAGAACTCCATGTTAACGTAAGGAAAGTTGACCTTACGTAAGCTAGTAGCTTACTCAGCTAGCTGAGTAAGCTAGCAGCTTAAAGTTGATTAGGTAACTGATGCTGCCGCTAGTCTGGAGGAGTTGTTTGTGGTGGGGGTGCTCTGTAAGGCAGAAGCTAAAAAAGGTGATTTTTCATATTTTCCCCCCTTAAAGTGTCATATTTTTAGTAGCTGTGTGCAGAAAAGCCTGTTAATTTACAAACAAAGAGCCTGAAAACATCAGTCTGTGTGTAATTAATCTAGAGCGTTTCACTGTGAGGCTCGAGTTACTAAAATAAGTTTTCATTAATATTCAGATTAATGAAAGGACTGCATATGAACATTGTGTCCTGGTAAAATATGAGCGGCGTGCAGCCAGTGGAGAAGAGTTTTAGTGTTTCTGCTGCAGAGTTCAATCAACTTGTTTCAAGTCTGCATCAATCCTGGAAGAAGTTCAAACTCAATTTCCTCGTCGTTCCCTTCGGATAAATCAGTGGAATGAGAAATACCTTTCCTGTTTTTAATCATGAGCAGCAGGAAAGTCTGGCTCTGTTTTCAGAGTCTTTCCACTGAACAGCTCAGCTTTTCTCTCAGTTGTTGAAACTGCAGCTACTGCAGCTCCAATGCAGTAGCTGGAGCTGCTGCATTGTTTGGTGGTTTTCTTCTTGTTCACTCATTGGAAAAAGAAATTCAGTTCCAGGGTTTTATGTATGATTATTTAAATTTAAACACAAAGTAGAAACTTTTTTTTTTCAGAATTTTGACTTTAAAAAGTCAGAATTTTGAGTTTACATTAAGAAATCATTGTAGATATATATATTTAAAAAAAGGGAATTGCATATTTCCTCCAAAAAACTCAAAAAGTTTGAGATTCATTTCAGAAATTTTGTGGGAAAAACAAGGACATTTCTGACTTTGAAAGAAGATTTTGAGCTTTTCAAACTCAGACATTTACATGTTTTTTTTTTTCTAGAACATTTCCAAGATTTATCTCAAAATTTGAGTTTTTCTCTCTCAAATTTTCAACTTTTCAAGCTCAGAAATGTCCTTGTTTTCCAGAAGATTTCTGAGATGAGTCTCCTGCCATTTTATTCCAAAACTGAACCACTGGACCATCAGGTGTGAAAACACCCAAAGTAAAAAAAAAACCTCACTGGTCAAGAAAAATGATAAAAAAGTAAAGATGTATTGTGATTTTTGTTTTTTAATCTTGAGCTATAAATTAAGCTTTACTGAAACAAATAAACTTCAGTAGTTAAATAATGTGTAAGTCGTAGATCCTAAAGACAAATGTAACCTTTTAACATTACTAGTGGGTTTTCTTATGTTGAAACCTATTCCTGTTTTTATCCCAGTTTTATCACGTAATTAAAATCAGATTTGGGGAAAATAAAGTCTGGTTTTGAGTAGACAAACCAGACAGATGTGGTTTTATTTACCATTAAATTAAACAGAACATAAAAACTGTGGCTGTTAAAAGACAAATATTTTAGTTGTAGCTGACAGTAGTAAATGATTTTTTAACTGCATCTGCATCAAAACGTTTGTCAGTCTTGAATTGAAATGGGCAGCAGGTCAGAATCAGTTGGAGGTCAGAAATGGCCCCTGGCCCACAGTTTGGACACCCGGGCCTTTCACTGAGCCGTCCATCTGTTCTGACACCCAGATGAAAAACCTTCTGTTTCCAAACATCACAGCGCTGAGCACTCAGACGCCGTCGTATCGAAGCGCGGCAGAGAACACGACTCTTTCATCACAAAGCGTCCAGATGAAGAGCAGCTGGACTGCTGATGAGATCTTCCCATTGCTGACCGACTGATTTCTTTGACTTCCTCGGTTTCTGATCTCTGTGACGTAAACAAGCCTTTTGCCTGCTGCTTGCTGAGTCCTTGATGTGCCTTTTTTTCCTCTCAAGGCGCCGTCTGCTTCAACCTGACCCCGTTTTCCACGCCACTGCTTTTTCTATTACCGTTTTGCTCAGATATGAAAGGTGTTGGAGTCTTCTCTGCAGCTAAATAAAATGGCAAATAGACCGAGATTTCACATTACTTTTCTAGTCATATTCTAAAAGCTCTCGATATAACAGCCATATCCACCCAATCAGACGCCGATCTGTAAGCAACTCGGAGTTCAGTGCCTGGAATATGAGGCCAGATTGACTGGAAGAAGCTGGAATTGAACCGTTAACCTTCGGATTGCTACTCCATCCAGAGAGCCTCAGTCTTTTTCTTTCTTTTGTCTGATTTTTTTCTCAATTTCTTCCTGACTTCCTTTCATTTTTATGCCACTAAATATGAGCTAATTTTAGAAATACATAAGCAAAGATAACATTTGCTACACAAGTATGCATGGGCGATATAAACGTAAAGTCTTATCACAATGTTTTGTGATTCTACTGTGATAAAAGTGACGGAAAGAAATTTGATTTGTGTCACTAAACTGCAAAGTAACTGCATATATTTCTTAATATATATTTCTTAAAATGTATTGGTATTTATTGAAAAAACAGTAAACACTAAAAAAATAACTAAATGCACAGGTTTTTTTTAACATCATTCATTTCGATTCCTGACTCCAATAAATCAAAATTCCTCTGATCAGAAATTTGTCACAACAAATCATAAATGTCACAATAAATGTCCACCCTAAACATGAGCGTGTTTTTTCCTCTGATGCTTATTTGATAACTTATTTAGATGCAGTCACCTGGTTTTCCTCTTTTTTTTTTACCCAAAATGTGGATTGGAAGTAATGAGAGAAGAGGTGAGAAGTAAAAATTACAAGAGGCGAAATGCGCTGCGAACACACAACTGATGGAAACTCCCAAACACATCAACACAAAAAAGCAAACAGAAAAACAGAAGCAAAAACAAATGAAAACAATAAAATGCTGAAACCACAGGAAATAAAAACAAATGGGAAAATTCAGCTGTAAACTCGCGCCACAAATCAGGACTCCTCCGACCACTAGGGGGAGCCCATTGGCAAATTATTTCACTTAAAATGTCTTATTAGTAAAATAATCTGCCAATGGAAATATGAAGAGATTATTTACTTAAAACAAGCTCCTATATTTTGCTGAAAAGTTACTTGTGAGTTAGTTTAGTCTTATTTAAAGTGAACTGAGACATAAACACTAGAAACTAGACCAAAGATGCCTGGTGACATTCTGAGTTTTTCACTGTCAGACCTCCAGCTCTCTCTTCTCCCTTCAATGTTTTTGTTGCTGAATGGAGAAGCTTGTTACATTTATCTGTATCATTACATTGACGAAATCTGCTGCTCAAACATTTAAAAAAGGTACAATGATTTTAATAATTATCGTCATCATGTGCGCTCATTTCCATATTTATTGGATGAGTTTGGATACGCACAGTTTCATACACCAGGGTACGTTTCTGTTTGCACCGTTTTTTCAATTTCACAAGTTTCTGAAACCATGTAGACAAAATTTCAACCAGGTGAAGCTGAAATGATGCCACCTGAGTTCTGGATATTTACAAAGGTTGTTTTTTTCTTTTTCATCATCTTAAATGCAAAATGCATATATTTTTGTACAGTTAGTTAAAGTACTGCTCTTAGTGTTGTTCTTTAACCAAACATCTATTTTTCAGTCTGTAAACTCCAGTTAATGATTAATCGATTACTAATCAGTTGACAAATATTTAAAAAAAAAAGATTATTAATTGTTTCAGCCCTAACATGTTGCTTTTTAATACAATTATCAAAGGGACATTAGTGATGATTAATCAAGCTTACTGCGTCTTATCTCAGAATTAAATCATGTTCACCAGAATCAGGAACTAGAGAGACGTGTTGTAGGAAAGAGTGCTGGTAAAAGGATGCGGAGGGGAAACGCTGTAAACTGGTGTCTGCAGTGTTTGTTTATTATTTCACTGCCAAAAGGAGGTGATGAAGTTTCTGCCAAGACGTTTTCCCAGCTCTGAATTACTGCTCCAGGTTACAATGAGAGGCTTTGATCCGCTGGAGTTTAAACGGCAACATCAAAAGTTTCACAGAACCGTAAAACGGAAAGTGTTGTGCCTCTTCCTCGACGCTTCCAAGCCCTAATAAAATCAGTTTTTAACTGCGTGTGGGTAAAAGAGTTCAGGCTGAACAGAAATAATTAGTCACTTATGAGAGAAAAAAGGCAAATAGTTTTAAGATCGACATTAAGTAGAAATGCCAAAGGTGTTCAGACTGATGTCATGAATTCACCAGTTCATTTCCATCAGGTTTTAATGGTTCGGTTTAAAACATCTGAATCTTCTTTTGGAAGATCGTACCGTTTTTTTGCTTTTTTATATATAAATTCTGATAGACTTTATAATAAAAGCACCCAAAGTGAGTCACTTTTTCTGCAAGTCTGCTAGCGGAAACTCAACACCCAGGAAGGTTCAAGTGCTTCCTGGGTTCCTCCAATCAAATGCAGTGAATTATTCATGAGGCGCAGACGGCGAAGCCTCATGGGTTCTGCTGCTCCTCCTGATCCGTCTTTTGCCATCATAACATTTATGGTAAAAAGCTGTTTAAGTGATCTTGCTGTGAGATTGTGAAGTCGGTGATAACGCTGAGAGAAAAAATGTTTTCTGAGTTTCCCTGCTGATAGTGAGCTTAGAGCGTAGCTGACCTGAAGGTTCTGGAGATAAACCTGTCGCAATAAATCATTTAATCACAGTAAATTCAAATAACCTCAATAATTTCCATTTGCATGATTAATTGTTTTTCTTTTTTCTCTATAAACTGGATCATAAAAATCTTCAGTCTGTTACTTTGGACTCAACATTTTTTAAGGACAGTTTTGTTCACAGAAACTCCATAATTCATTTTATTAGTTGTTTCTGTTGTTTTGTTTATTTATTTTGGATATTTAAAATGTCTTCCAGTTCCAGAGTTAAGTCTTCATTAAAATTTTAAGTTTATTCAGAATGTGTTCTTGCATTATTACCATTATGTTATTTTTAAATTGTATAAATTATCTTTTAACACAATAACTTTAAAAATAGATCATGTTTGTGTTGTGTCTCTGTACCAACTGGCCAATTAGCAGCTGCGACTTCACTTCCATGCAGCTCTGAATTTATTACATTATTATAGAAAATGGATCAGAACCTGCATGTTTAAGATGCTGGCCTGGTTGAAAAATCTCCAATTTAGATGATATTTTCACGATTTTTTATTACATCACAGTGTTTGCTGCAGATCTACTAACTCAGGTAATGGACGTCCAGATAATCAAATCTGCCATTTTTATTCCTAATCCAAGTTCAGGGTGTCGAAGCTACGAGTGGAAAAGTTGAAATGTTTGGTTCTTTAAGGCTTTTTCCTGGGGAAACGTATAAAACTTACATCAATATTAAGGGATTATTGACTTAAAACAATGAAAAGTTATTTGTAAGCAGTTTTGTCTAATTTTAAGTCTACTAAGTTATTTGCACTACAAACTAGATAAAAGTACTTGAGATGTTTTAGTTTTTGCAGTGTACAAACACAGATAATACATTTTATTTAAAGTTGATATCAAACTTCTGACATTTAGGTGTTTTTGTTTGTTTTCCTTTTATTTGTTTTATTCATACTTAACACAGAATTTGGATAAAGTTTGTAGATGTCCACAAAAGACTTTACATAAAACAGATTAACATGACAAACAGTAACAATAAAAAAGTGCTAAACTTTATAATAAATCAAATCAAAATCTGTTTGAGGTTGAGTTGAGGAATCTGCAATGCAAAAGGGAATCAGAAACCGAAGTGTTAATCGATACCGATTTGGTATCGATATTATCAATATTTTGTGTCAGTGTGCCCAGCTCCAGTCCAAACAGCCAGATTCCTGCTTCAGGTCTTCATTCTACACGAATTAGCAAATTATTATAAAACTGATAATTTCAATCAGTTTCCAGGCGAAATTAATAAGTTAATATCAGCTTTGATAAGTATAGATTCACCTGCCTCACCTGTCAAACTGACCTGCCTGCTGTGAGTCGCCACGGCAACATCTAACGCGTATCTTTTTGTGTCGTCTTAAAAAGAGTGAGAATGCCCAGCAGCTCCTGCAGACAACCAGCATAAAGCCTGCGAACCGTCGCCGCCGCTGCCACAGAGAATCATGGGAGATGTGTGACTTCAGCAAACAGCTGTCGGGTAAAATTAGCAGACTGCGTGAAAATCCTTGGTGTTTGCACTGAAGACGCTTTCCTCCATCACATCTCAAAAGTTCAGCTCCCTGCAGGGATTTGGTTCGCTTTGATCACTGCAGACTGTGAGGGACGCATCAGAGCCGCCATGTTTACGCTGAGCGTTTGGTCTTTGCTCCACAACATCAGCTGCAGATTTACATCAGCAGGAAGAGTCCAAAAATCCTCAACGCGGAAATATTTAGAGCAACTTAACCTTTTGTTTACCTGTGTTTTTCCAGTAGAAATATACGACAGTGTTTTGGGGCTGTTGTAGATAAAAAAGGAGTAAATTTCTGCTAAAAAAAAAAAAAATCTCTGAAATTTTTGAGTTTAAAAAGTTTAAAATTTGTCAGAAAAACACTCGGAAATGTTTCACTTAATCTCAGAAATTTTCTAGTAAAAAGCATGGACATTTCTTTTTTATATATAAAGATTTATCTATTTCTTTTCTTTATGCACCATTATTACAGTGCATAATAAGCGTCTACACTTTGGTACCTTGTACAGAAAGAAAAAAGTACAAAATGCTTAAAAGTTTGTACGTTGATCACAGCATAGAAGGATCATTTAAACAGAGAAAAGGTCAGAAAAAAACAGCAAATAAAACTAAATAAAAAAAAAACAGCCACACAAACCAAAAGGTCAACCGTTTTTCCCCAAATGTTTCACTTCTTCTGCATTTGTATTCCACATTAACTTTAACGTTAAATTTCTGAGTTTGTGTTTCAAAAATTTACAATTAACAATTAATTATTACCAAAATCACTGGTGTTTCTGGTCTTCCTGCACTGCAAAAACCCAAAATTTACCAAGTATTTTTTGTCTAATCAAGTGCAAATATTTTACTGCACTTAAAATAAGACAAAACTAACTTAGAAGTAACTTTTCAGCAAGATATAGGAGTTTGCTTTAAGTAAATAATTCCTTAATAATAATGAAAAAGTTCTAGTTTTAATGGCAGATTATTTTACTTATAACATGAGAAAAATGTCTTGCTGCCAGCAGAAGTTAGTTTTTTCTTATTTTAAGTGTATTAAGATATTTGCACTAGAAACTGGACTGAAAATACTTGGTAACATTTTGTGCTTTTTCAGTGTAATAATTTCCATATCAAATGTATTATTTCTAATTTAAATCACTCAATCTTAATTTTTGTTTTCAGGTCAGTATAAATATGAAAAAAAATCTTTATTCCTTACCGCATTACGTAAAACCTCTGACATTTGCAAAGTATCGTTACGCACACATTCTCCTGGTTACGGATTACTGCAGCAAAGATTAAAATTTGGCATGTTTGTAGTAAAAGCAGCGGATGGATCTGAGAACCGTCACATGCAGAGTCCAAAGGTTAATTAAGACGTCAATCCAGCTTAACGGCTGCTGGACGGAGAATCAGAGACTTAATATGGAAATGTTATGATGAAAACTCTCACAACAAAACATCAGATCAGATGAGGCGTTTTAGACCTTTGACTCTGAATAAAAGTTGTTTTAACCTGTAAATATGTTCCTCTTTGAAATGCAGAATCCTGCAAGTTATTTTAGTAAAAAAAAGAATAAAACACACTTGTTTCCGGTACTTCCTGTCCTTGTTCTGGATTTGGCCTCATTCAATATTCGTTAACAGAGTTGGGTTGTAACTAGTTGCATTTACTTAAGTGACTTTTTTGGAAAATGTATTTATTTTTACTTCGCTGTAGTTTTTTGTTTTACTTGAATAATTTTATTTTGAGGTATTTTTGCTCTCACTTGAGTAAAATTTCTGGATTTTCTTCCCTCTGAATGAAAAACAAACATGTTTTAACCAAAAATCCACCAGACACACCTGCAGTTTTTATTAAAGTTGTTTTACTGAAAGAAAACTTATTTTGCCTGATTTTATTTTTATAAATTGTCATTTTTGTTCTTAAAATACCAACATTTCCATTTAACTTTATGATCCGTCTGATGATGTAATTTGTAAATATTAAATGATTGATAATCTGATCAGTACTTGAGTAGACTTTTTTTCACCAAATACTTTTTTACTCTTACTCGAGTTATTTTTTGGACGGCTAATTTTTACCTGTAATTCAGTAAAGATATGTTGAAGTAGTGCTACTCTTACTTGAGTATAATTTTGGGTAAGCTACCTAAAATCTGCCTGCTACATACGTAAACATGTTAAGTTTTACTTGCTTGTTTAAATTTATAGCAGTCACGTTTTCTTTCCAGTAATTTGAATCAGATAAATGTTGTTGAGATCTGCAGCTCGGCTGGAAACAACAGACTTATACAACCTAATCGATGGTAGAAACTGATGGTAGCAACTCTGCAGCCCATTCCAGGCTCTGCTTCACACTCTGCTCACCTGTAATGATGTTGTCAAGAAGAGTGGTGGGCATGCAGAAAATCCCCACCAGCAGGTCGCTCACAGCGAGGTTCAGGATGAACAGATTTGTCACAGTCCGCATGTTTCTGCTCCTCAGCACGATGAAGCACACCACTCCGTTTCCCACCATGCACACCAGAAAGATCAGCAGGTAGGACACGATGAAGATGGCGGCGGTGGACGGCTGGTGCAGGTAGTATCCAACATACGTGATGTTCCTCCTGGGAGTGACGAACTCCACCGTGGAGTTATAAAACGTCCAGTTGTCGTACAGTTGAGTGGAGTTGCTCTCTAGTCCTTCGTTCATTTTAAACCTGAAAAATTTCACAATTTTTAGTCAGTTTCTGTTAAAGGTGAGTTTTTATGCTTCCCTAAACTGGAATGGGTTACACAAAACATTTTACGCACAAAATCGTTCTCAATGATGAGATTTTGGTCTGCTCACGTCTGGCGCTCCTTTCAGAATGAGATCTTTGAGGGCATGTGTGTCAAACTCGGGGCCCGGGGGCCAAATCTGGCCCGCTGTAACTTTTTATGTGGCCCTCTAGACTCCAAATTACATGGATAAGTCCGTCCAGTTCTTCACAAATCCACAAAATTCACACAAAATCCCCACATTTTTTTCTGATTTTAAGTTATAGTCTGTTATTTAAAAAAAAATCATGATGTTAACTTCATGACTTTTTTTAGCACAAATATTAGCGCAATATTTGTACTAATATATTAGCACAAATATTGTAAAAATTCTTTCAAAATATTTCTAAATTGTCACCACAAAATGACAAAATCAGTCCATCCAGGACTGATCAGTCCTGGATGGACTGATCAGTGTGAAAAGATGTTTAATATTATTTAATTTTCAGAAACACACTGCCACTTTAAAACCACATAAGCTCCTGCTGGCCACTCCCACAAGCCAGTGTTTACATTCACACCTAGGGCTGTCACAATAACACATTTTTCTGGACAGTAAATTGTCCCAAAATCTATTGCAATAAACGATAATGTTGTTGTTTTGAGACCATTTTCAGGTAATGTAATGGTAATTACATAATAATGCAAGAACACATTATCAATGATCAATAAATCTTAAATTCTAATGAACATTTAAGACTGGAAGTGGAAGACATTTTAAATATTCAAGATAAATAAAACAAATAAAATGAAATATGAAGTCTTCAAAAACAAAAAGAGCTAGTTGAGACTTTAGTTATCCAGCTCTTGGTAGAAAGAGAAAAATGATAAATTTGTCTTGCGATTAATTGATATATTGCTTATTGCAACAGGCCTACTCACATGTGGAAATGACTGAAAACAGATCCCCGGTTATACAACCTTAATGCTTTGAAAAGCAGAAGTAGAGCCTTCTGCACAACCAACAAAAAAAAACAGCAAAGGGTTTCTGGATGGTAAGTCGACAACTAATCATTTGTCTTTTCCAGCAGCCATTGTACAGCGGTAAAACCAGATCACCAAACAAGCTGAAGCTTTGATTGCTAAGTAACTTCCAGACACCAAAAATCATAAAGCTGTTGCCAAAGAACAGTTGGGTGTTTTATATTTATTTTTGTTGTTGTTGCTGCTGTTAGGAGCAGCTGAGACCCAAATGGAAGTACAAAAACCTGCAAAATATGAATTTTGTATAATAATCCCCCTTTATAGAAAGGGAACACACCAAATATAATTTGAAACTGAGCAGAGTGATTCACTTTAATTTTGTTATAGCAGCTGTTTGTTTTTCATTTAGAATTTGCTTTGCTGTCTATAATCTAGTAAGATTTGGTGCGATTCTCTCCCAGTTTGACCAGAACAGGGAATCAAATGGAAGCATCACATTGGATGTCAAATAAACCTTCAGCTACATTAACACCACGTATTTCATCTTAAGTCAAACCGTCGACGCAGTCATGTAGTTTGTTTTTGCACACAGCTTTCATACAACGGTGCAGACAGAAAAACGCGTTTCTGCAGGCAGCCGCCTCAGTGAACAGTGGAGTTAGTAACTCCGTTTGACTAATTATCATTACAGATATTTAGTGAAGAACTGTACAAATGCACACAATTCCTCACTGCATCAGATGAACTTTCCTCAAAAGTATTCATGGTTTCCTTTGGCTACAGAGCTGTTGGTTGTCCAGAGTTCTGCACCAAACATTTGAATAAAAAATTGAGTGGAAGGAAGACGTGTTGTAGGAAAAGACGCACCAGTTATTGTCAAGCAGTGAAAATACCTTAGGACACTTGAAGTAAGAAAAAATAACTTACAAATGACTTTTCGTGCATAGTGCGTGCGTGTGTGTGTTTGTTTGTAATATTTTTTGGGGACGATTTTCCTGACACATACTACGTTGTGGGGACCAATTGCTCCTCGTGGGGACTGGAGCCTGGTTCCCACAAGGGGAAACCCTGTTTTTGGGTCAGGGGTCAGAGTTAGGGCTAAGGTATGAATTGAGTTTTGGTTAGGGTTAGGGTTAGGTATGTGATGGTTAGGGTTAGGAAAAGGGTAAAGGTCAGGTTTAGGCTGTAGAAATGAATGGAAGTCAATGGAAAGTCCCCACAAAGATAGCAACACAAACATGTATGCCCGTGTGTGTGCGTGTTTTCAAATCAGAGCAGGTTTCTGAGCCTTCTGCCACTGAAATGGATGAGTTACATAAATGGATTACCAGCTGGAGAAAACATTTTAAAGATGGACCCAGCTCTGATGTTTGACACGTTTCTCATCTCATTGTGAGATGTTCTACATTTGTGGAACAAGTAGACACAAGTAAATTACTTTTCTCCATCATTTCGGCACCAGAAATGTAGGAACAAGAAAACTGTTCTCTTTTATACAAGCAGCCATCAAAACAACTCATTTTCCTGTTATCTTAAGCAGCTGCAAGCCTCAGATTTAGTTATTAATGTGTGATAAGTGCTATTATCTGATATCAGATCCAACATTTTCTTTTTGGGGAAAATCAGCATCATATTTCACTGCATGTTGCTTTTAACTGGTTTGGTTTCATCAAAGTTCTTATCTTCACTCTCTCAGCTTCGGTGTGTTTTACTTATTTTGGGGAATATCAGTCATATATTAGCGCAACATAAGCCTGTTAAGACTGAACTGGTTCATTTCTGTCCAACAGGCTCTGGAGTTACGACACCTAGTGGCTGCCTGTTGAAACAGCAACAAAAATATTGCTTTTCTTCTTTTTCTTGATGTTTTTCTTCTGCAGCCTGTTTGCATTAATCTATATCCTCTATAAACAATAATAATGACATTTTTACAGCTCCAGACACATTTATTGGTCCCACTGGTAGAAGGCATTAGGAAAAATCCATTTTTATTGTAGCAGTATGATCTCACACTGTAAAATGTCTAAATATCCATCCATCTGTCACTTGAGCAGATTTATGCTGCAGGAAATAAATGCAACATTAAGACATTATTATTATTTTCTTCTTTTTATTTTTTTAAAACTCCATTAGTACCCTTATAGATCCCTGTAAAGAGGAATTAAATATTTTTTTCATTTAGTCTTCACATCTTAAAGCTGATTTCAAATGTCTAAGAACTTTCAATTAGTTAATTAATTAGTTAATTCTTATATTTCTGTGTATATATTCTTAAATTGTTAATATATTTATCTTAGTCACTACCTGTGGTTCAATTACAAATTAGTGCAAAACTTGGTCAATATTTTTGCTAATGTTGAAAAAACACAATTTTACAATTGCAGTGTTTCCATTATAAGAAACACATTTAAAATCACACACGAATAAGTTTATGTGATAAATTGTTAAAAAAAATTATCACATCCTCCAACCACTTCCTGTTGTCTTCTTTGTGGTTTCCACCAGTGGCAACATCTGCTTGTTGATTATGTGACTTTTGTGATGCAAACAATTTGTTTATTTTGCAGTTTTGTGAAATAAACTAATTTCAATGCAACCAAAAAATAAATAAAATAAAACTCATCTTGTCGCAAAACTGTTTTTATCAAAAAAAAATAATAAAATAAAAAATTAACTGCTGTGTTTCCATTAAGCAAATTTATTTTTCAAATGTCACATTGTACAATTATATGGAAACGCAGCTACTGGCTGTTAGGTTGGGTAAAAGGTCAAACTGAGTCAGTTCCAAAGTTCACCGTCGTCTGCAGATCCCATCCTGTTCAGTAGTAACACAAATATCAACATATGGAGTTTAATAAACTCAGCTTGAATTGTAACTGGAATCACAGGCTTTGGTCCTATGAGGCTAATGTCGTTTTCACATCTCATAGTCTGGTAAACTTGGTTTGATGAGGAACCAAAATTACAACATTTGTTATATTTTCAGCTGCTGCGGTTCGTTTTCACACTGCTCTGTGTCAAACAAACCAAAAAAAGCAAAACCTGTTTCCCTCCTCACCTGTGGGGGCGCTGCACCAAGAACCAGAGAAGGAAACAAAACAGAAACATTTAAAGAAGACACTGAGTATATATAACTTCTTTCTTCACAAAATGTAAATAATAATGGATGTTAGCATTTGTAGGATTTCTCTTTTGCCTTTGGTAAAAACAAAAAACAAAGCAAAAAATAAAAACCACAAGCCATTGCTCCCGCTAGCACGAGGCTAACACGTTTGTTTTGGTTGTATTTACCCAGAATGCCCTATGCTGTAGTCCACTTCTTGCTTTTGGAGCGGTCTCTGGTCCACTTTGTGTTCACATATGCATTCAAACCGCACCAGAGTTCACTTTCACCAAACAGACCAGAGTTTGGGTTTTAGTTCACATCTGAGCTCAATTTCACGTTCACACCTCCACAAATGAACCAGACTTTCTAGACAAATTAACTGGATGGAGTTTAATTAAAGCGGATAAAATAGGGGTGTGTGAATGCAGCATAAGATCAAAATTTCTGGCAACAGTCAGAGTTGGTCTGATTATAAATATAAAAGTCAATACGAGGAGAACCACCTAATACCCTGTAGGCACAGTAAAGGATTGGTCATGCTGTGGGCCTGTTTCTCTTCTAACTGCCCTGGGGAACTCGTTAAACTATCTGGGGATAAGTTGGAGGGCTCTTCTCATGCTGGAAATCCTAGTTAAAGTCAGGAATTACACCCAAAAACCCTAAGAAAGTTGAGCAGGAAGTGGTGGTTGTGGAAGTGAAGTGTAAGAGTCTGAGAAAGAAAGTTTTTCCTGATAAGAACCTGGAATAAAATGGATCTTATTCCTTCATATTTTCTCTCTGCTGCACTAAAACCTCTCAAACTGATCTATAACCATATATTTCCTTTTTTTAATCTTACTTGAATTATACAACTTTTAGTTAAAAGATTATTTTAATGATAAATGTTGCACCGATATAAATTCCCTTTTGGGGACACAGTTCTGTTTAAAACATTATTAATGCCGACTTTTAATGACTAGAAAACCATCATGCTAACCAGAGCTGCTAAGATCAAGGTAATAAAATAAATTTATTTCTTCACAGCTCAATATTCTAAAACACAGCTGGGAGACTGAAATCATTTTTGTTCACTTTCTGTCTGCGTTTAACTGTAAATCTGAGCACCAGACGTCCATTTTACTTATTTTTTAAAATCTGAACAGAAACACAAAACGACTCCAGTTTCTGAACCCGATCATGCAAATAACGGCTGTAGAAAGCAGCTTTGCTCACATATTGAGACCTTGTGCTGCTGAATCGATAAGATCACTTGTTCACAATCAGATCAATCAGCAACAAGCAGCAGAGGTGAAGTGGAACCGAAAAGGACAGAGATAAACTCACAGCATCAGATAAAAACTATCTTTACTGTTATTTCAATTTGCAAAGAATATGCCACATTCTTCTTGTTGCTTGATCAATTATCCACAAATGGGCACCCAAAAGAAATATGAACAGCTGTCATCAACTGGAATCTCATTGTGAGCTCATTACATCACTGCAGGCTGGTTAACCTGCAGGAAAACCTCATGAAAGCATCCAGACTCAGGAGTGGCCGGAGGTGACAGGGCTTTATGGAACAGAGCAAATAGTGTTTAACAATAATAACATAATCAGGCTGTGAGTCTTTCTAATATGGATTTATCCCTTTACAATCACAGGACACCTTAAATATCCTCAAATTAAACAAAATATCAAACTTACTGTTTCTGAATTTGGCTGCATTGTTTCATATCTGCTGGATTTTGCTGAGAGTTGCTTTGGTTTGTCTTGTAATGAACTCGTTCACTGCTGAGTATTTCAGTCTAAGTTCTAAGGTTTGATTCATCTCCTCTAAAGGGCGTCCATGATCACAACCACAGCAAAGAGACATTCTTGATTAACTTTGATTGATATGACTGAATTATGAGGAAATAATTTAAATGAAAGAGGGAAATGTTACAGTTTGGGGAACTAAACCAACATGCATAAGAGTAGAGACAATTTCAATCAATAAATATGATTTTGGAACAGAACCAAAATGTCTCCCTGTAATTAGGGTGACCCTTCATTAGTTAGGATTCGCCCTGAACTCAGGAGAAAACCGCATGTTGTGCCAATAGCCTCTGCGCCTTGATGCGCTCTCCTTTTCCCTCCATGGGAACTTTGTTCCTCTAATTGCGCTCCTGTAGCGAACCGCACCGGGGACCCAGAGGGACCTGAGGGGTCCCGGCGCGCTTCACTGATCCCCGCAGCACAAAGAGGAGTCTGTCACCAAGTAATGACTGCGCACTGAGGCGTGGAAGGGAGATGAGAGCCGCTAATCTACTGACCTGAAACCCTCATCAAGATGTAAAGAAGTACATGCATTTATTTGTATGATCAAATATTTGTAAATCATTTTTTACTCCTTAGATGACGTCTTACCTGCTTTGAGTCCAGTTAAGTTGACAACCAGAGATGCGCTGTGAGCAGCGATAAAAAGAGTCCAGATTCCTTTAAATCAGACATGGATTGAAGGACCAGCTTCACCGATGATCTCAGGAACGAAACAGCCGAGCTGCGCTCAGTCTCAGTCCGGCTTCCTGTGCGTCGCTGGCACGGGCAGCGCGCAGAGTGGGGGCTGCGCCGCGCCGCGCCGTCCGTGGCTGACGTCTGCAGCGGAGGGGAGGGATTAGTGGGGGGCTAGTGGTTGAATGATATGCCCCTCCTGATCTCTTCCAGCTGCTGCCTCGGAAATGTCAAGAGTCTGATATTAAAAAGTCAAAGCTGAAAGTGAGAGGAGGAGGCTGCGGTTCAAAGCTCTCCGTATTTACTCTGAAGCCTCCACTCAAAACGCCTCATTTTCTCTTAAGATATTAAATCACAAGTGTCCCATTTTACTGGGAGACATTCCTCAGAGAATCCAATGTGGTTCTAAAATTATCGATCAGTTTTCAACAAAACCATGGGATGGTTTAACAGCAAAATACTTTAAAATATACTGGAGAACATAATGAAGGGCTGTATTGAGAATTATAAAAATAAGCTTAGCAAATGATTGGTCTTGTTATTTTTTCTTTGAAGAAACGTCCATGGCAGGTTTCCACTCCCAGCAGCGCCATTTTACCGTCTTTTTCCACTGAATTTTCCGCAAATAATTTTAAGTTACATTCCGCAGAAAAATCTAGTTAAATCTGCAAATACATGAATATGTGGGATTCCAATGTACTTAATATTTGTTAAGGTCGACAAATAACAGCAAACAATAGATACATATATGCATACGTTTTAAATTTTAGAAAAATAAAGTTGTGGCAGACACTTTGCAATACTAAGACAATGTTAGTGGGGACGCTGTAAACCCGGATGTGACGTCATTCCCAGCTCTTAGGCTACCTTCACGCTGCAACCCGAAATGACCCAGTTCCGTTCGTTTGGTTTCTTTCGTCCTTAAGGTGACCTCTATCTGGTCTTTTCATGACAGTCTGAACAACAAAGGTCGGATTTTTTATTTTATTTTTTCAAATGTTACCTGCGTGGATATTCGGTGTCTGATCTTTTCAAATGTAGCCTGAGTCTGACGGCCAGGCTTCATTCTTCCGACCTGAACGTCATCGATACTCGACAAACGTCACTATTCTGCATCCTCATACGCACAAGTGGGAAGATAAACCACAACCATAATGGACGGAAATGCGGATTAAGTTGTTAATGTGCTGGCTTTGGAATCGTAAGAAACGCTCCACCATTAGCTTCCTTGTTTACTTCCGCAAACACTTCTTCTTTTTTAACACGCTCTATGTGTGACGTTATTGCGCCCTCTACTGCCATGCGGGACACTTTCAGGTCGTTTGCAGTTCACACTGGAGAACACAGAAGTCTCATAGATTTGCAAATGTGAACGACTAAAAATCACATTTCACAAAAAATCAGGATTGGGTCACTTCAGGCTGCAGTGTGAACGTAGCCTTAAACGGAACGCAGCGTTAACTAAAAGTGACAAAAAAAAGGTAGAAAACATAAATTTTGGTTTAGGAAGGAAGCCATCTAAAACTTCAGGACCTTTTTCAGTGAGACAGTCACTTCACTGTTTTGCTAATGGTACAATGTAACTCCCTGCTGTCACGATGCATTTGCATTGACAATAAAGTTGTGCAAATTGAAATTACGAAAAGGAAGAATTGCGAAATTGAGTTTTTTTGACATCACCGGAATAACTTCATGTTGATGTGTTATATCAGACGTTGCATAATTCAGATTCAAAAATACTTTTTTTACCCCAATGGAAAATTAAATTATGGTTCCCCAAAACAGCTATTTTCCAACAAAACTGCAGAATGAAAGTTTGACAACAAAAAAATCTCGGTGAAAGTACAGAGCTGCTCCCACATGCTGCCACCCTGAGCAGCGAAAGGTAGAAAGTCGACGCTACAGCAGATCTGAGTAATTCATGCACTAACGGTGGCTGCTCAGCAACACTTAATCTATACATCCACATCTATTTCTTTTAACTTTATAGTTTAAAACTAAATAAACTGCATTTGTTCAAACCCTCTTAAATTTTAGACATTTTTTGATGGAGCTGATACGAGTTGCAGCATTCTGTAACTTCATAATCAAAAATCTGATTAACTGATGTGTTTTATGGAAGTGTAGATGCTTACAGCTTATTTAAAATTAAACCCTCCCAGGATCAGAGGTACATCTAGTCTCCAGATACATTTTAAACAAACTTCTGCAGAGTCGAAGTTTCCTGATCACACAAATACATTGCCATCACGAGACGGTGGAATTTCCCCAAAATCTTTTCAAAGGGTCAAATTTAAAAGGTCAATTATGAAATTACCAAATCTTGTTATCATCAAGTCAGTTGTGAGTGTGAAACAATCCAAAATCAGTTTAACAGAATGGGGCCGATGAAATGATTGTCTTCAAATCAGACTGACCGTGCTATAAAATGGCACCATGTGGCTGGAAAACACATATTACTGCTGCTTTAATTAACATGTTTCCTGGATGTGCTTCTGAACTGAATTACATTATTAGTTTCTTTGTTATAGTTGTTTGCCATGTGATGTATTCGTGACCAACCAGAGACAAGCAGGCCTGTCAAAAACTTTTCTCTAATGGAGATGAAGATAATTACGTTCAGGCTTCTAAAGCTGCACCTTACACAGCAGAGGTCAATGTAAAGTTTAATTACATACCAATCAATCATATATTTTCCTCCCTCTGAAATTGAATATTTTTAATTACATTTCTAACCATTTATCCATCTATGTATTGAATGTTCGTCTTGTCTTCATCCTGCAGTCATCCGTTTTTAAAATGGTTCTGCAAAGTGTTTAATAATGTGCACCAGAATCCCCTGTGAGCCAGGCAGGCACTCCTGCATAAATCTGTGTGTTTTACAGAAGAAGCAGCATTTATATTCCCCAACACACTTTTTAAGCAAATCCATGACAACCAGCATCTTTTTCGCGGCTGTTGAAACACAAATACAATCAATTATGCCACCTTCAGTTCTCATAAAAACACTACATGTATATATATAGTGTTTTACATCTATATTCACAGTGCCATTTCATAGCACAACATAACTTAAAAGAAAATTCACTGTGCAATTAATACCTTGAAATTGTGCCTCTGTCTCGATCTTCACGATGTCGTCACATCAATATTCTCCATTACAAGAGTAGTATTATGTGTTTTCCAGCCACATGGTACAGTTTTATAGCACAATTAAGTAACTGTTTCACCTTCAGTTGTTATAAAAATGCTATATGCATCAAATATGACTTATAAGAAATTTGACTTTGTAGTTCTACACCTTGAAATTGGGCCTCTGTCTCTTTAAGATATCCTGCTCTTTCTGAAACTTCAGGAAGTCATCACAACATGGCTCCTCTTTTCTCTAAGAAGTCGCTCCTATAATGAACTCAACAGAGCTCCAGTGTTTGCTAATGGCTGATGGCTAGTCTGAAGGAGCTGAGTGGGGGAGGGGCTGCGTTCTTGAAGGCGGGGCTAGGTCCACCCAGGTGTTTCTGCAGCTGAATGGTTGCCATGGAGATTAAAGGATTTCTCAAACATGTATGAAAGAATCAAAGCAACATTCTAGGTTTGTTTTTGACGAGGGAATAACTTTATAACATGATGTAAAGCTAAAAAATATTGATTTTACATAATACTGTCCCTATAGGTTAAAGGAGAAAACCATGGTTACATTAGGTTGCTTTATACCATATATTAAATCTATTAGTTATTAATACATGTACATACATGTGTGAATGTAGGACTACACATTGTTGTAATATATCTTTAGCGGTTATACACAGCTTATTATACACATTTCTAAATTAATCACACATTAGTCAATTGCATATTTATCGTAACATTGATTTAATTTTATAGCCTCGTGGTTGTATATCAGCGCATATTGTATATTCAGGTTCTTCCGTTCACATCCTTTTTCGTGACTGCGTAGTTAGACTCAGATCAGATTTCAGCTATTCCAGCATTTCTATCATTTCTCATTTAGATATAAAACGGTAAATTGTTTCTTTTTCTCTGGGTCTGTAAAAGGCTAAAACCAAACAAGCTCTAGAGAAAGTGAATGAAGCTTTTTGCTCTTGTAAGAAATAAAACTGTGGCAGAGAGAACAATATTAGGCTGTTTAAAAAGACATGAGTGTTTTTATTGCTTGTACTATTTACATGACCAGAACAAGAAGAACTCATAGGATTCATAAATGTGAAGCTTTTCTGACATTAACAAGACAAGAAAATACATTTTAGTTTTTCACCTTGTACATGAGAAACTAGTTTTCAATCTTACATGAATAATTTTTATGTCAACCTTGGCTTCTTTGTGCTTTTCAAGGAAACAGGAATGGCAGTTTATTGAATGACGAGAATCAGGCGAAGTGAGGACGTGACAAATGTAATAATCTGAATGGTAGGTCGTCTGCTTTGACCCTGTTCATTCTCACCTTGTTGCTGTGATTTATATGGAGAGCAATGACGACAAAAACAAAAATACTTCAGAAGGCCTTTAGAGAGATGATAAGTAAAATATCTGGATCAAGACTGAGAAACAGTGTTGATCCAACTGAGAGACTGAGACAAGCCCAACAAGACGATGTTGCTGAAAACACTTAAAGAAATGCTATGTGCTAGCTCTTTAGCATGCTAACCTTTGGCCTGGCTAACTTTTTTTAGTTATCTACTCTGTCACAACATTTAGATGACTCTTGTAATGAATAAATAAATCTGGTAACAAGTTAAACAGACAGCCAGAAACTCTGACATTCTCATGAATCTGCATAGCTTTAGTTGCTTTAGCTGCAGGCATCGAGTGGGAGCAACAAGATGGAGGTGGACGGCTTCAGACATTTAGCATTCTTTTGTTCTCTGTTTTATACAAAGAGAAAAATCCATCCACATATTTTCACTGAATTAAGATTCTTCAACATTCATCACAAAAGCTTGATGCAGTTGTTGTAGGGAAATTTTATTAACTGATATAATCTGAAAGCATTTTTTCCCATTTGTGTTTACAGTTGCTGTTTTTTCTCTGATTATGCTAAATTATTGAATCATTAAATGTGACTTTTTATGCTTCCTTGAACAGGTTTGGCTAGGTTTATTGGCTAAACAAAACATGTTCATTACATTTTTTTGCACAAAATCATTCTTAGAGGATCAGTTTTCCAGTATTTTGATCTCCTTTCATAATGATCAGTTTGAGAATGTCTTGTCACTTTAAATCCAAATAAGCTGATAATAGCCACGCCCCCAACTCAATGTTTATACTTGGACATTAAAGTGGCTGCTAACGGATGTGCAATTCTACAAATATATATCTTTGAAAAGCAGAAGTAGGGACTTGTGCACAAGTAGCAAGAATGCAGCAACTGGTTTATGGATGGTAAGTCAAAAACAAAACACTTGTCTTTTCCAGCAGCCATTGTACAGCACATAATCAGCTGACGAAACATGCTGGAGCTCAGCTTGTGTTGCTAAGTAACTTGTGGAACTCCACTGGGGTTGCTAGGTAACAGGCTGGGCTTCGTTGGGGATGCCTGCTGACTTGTGACATTCAGAAGGCTTTTGAAACAGCTCAATTCCCAGACACCAAAATCATGAACTTACTGCCAAAAAACAGCTAGGTGTTTTTTAAATAGCTTGGTCTGTTTTTAGAAGCAGTTGAGACCCAGATGGAAGTACAAAAACATGCAAAATAAACACAATCTATCCACCTTAAATTGTACTTCTAGAGCACCAAACAATTCCCTTTGGTAGAATAAAATTGCTTTTATTATTTTATTTTCTCCAATCTTTCAACAACAACAAAATAAACTATACTGCATTAGTTGTATGGAAGGAAAACAGTGACTCTTAATCCCTGGATTACACCCCTCCCTGCAGTGGTTTTTCATGTTAACATCAAACTACATCTGTGTAAAGAAGATTAGACAGCTGCTGTAATGTTTATATTTTTAAAATGTATAAACAGTCTGCAAGTTAACTTTTGACACTGAGAACTTGATTTCTATTCACATTCAACATGATCTTTTTCTATGCATGTCCCATGCTAGCTGCATTTGAATCAAACAATATTATTTCTGTTATTTCTGTTCGTCCAGCTCCAGTAGTAATTAAAGTTCCCATAGTAAGGAGACACAGGCTGGCAGATTTCCTGAAATGCTGTCAGGAAAAAAGTCTTTTGCTTCAGTGTTTTATTTGCATAGAGGCTGCAGCTGGAGAGAGCATCTGTTTAGAAACTGTCACCAAAAATCTTTTAAGCCACCACAATTTTTGGTTTTATTTGCCATGTTAGGTGAACAACTTACTAATGCAGGGCATGTTTAAGAAGAGTGATTCATAAGTTGTGTGATAAAAACTGGAGATGGGTAGAGGAGAAAATAATTAGCGCTGAACCAGTGGCAGCATTTCTGGAGGTTTCTAAAAGCCTCATTACAGCCAGGAGCTTGTGGATAAACATTAAAATGAGCTTTTCTCACATAAATTTAATTTGACAAATTTTTATTCTCCAGCACTGAAGGTTTAAAAGACCTGTATTCATGGGAAACCCAAATGCTGCTTCAAAAGGGTTTAAGATGCTAATGTTGGTTAAGGTTTTTGTTTTAAACATCTGAAATATTGCCAAACTGGTGGTGCAACTTTTTGTGTTTTATCCAGTTTTCACTCCATGCCGGTGTTTTTTTTATTTTATTTTATATTATATTTCTAAGCAGTTATGAGGCAAAGTGAAGAAACTTGACAAGTTACTCAAAAGGTTGTTGCTAGGTAACCAAAGAGCGAGTGAGTTGATGCTACCAACCTTGCTTAGCTAGCTGGTTGGTGGTGGCTAAAGTCTTCCCTCTGCCTACATCCCCCAGAATGCTGTGCGGTTCTGAACAAGAGTCCATTGAATATCCTTTCAGATATATTATCTATTGATTTCGATCACATGTCTAACAAGATATTTATTGTTATTGTCCAGCCCTACCCAATAATTATTGATATCGACTGACATGAAACACTGATATCATGATACATTTTTCAGTCATATTGCCCAATGTTGCCAATCAAAATTTGCATTAATAGGTTTATGTCATTGTTGAATTTTTTTTTTAATTTTTAGTTTAAAAAAATTAGTTAAAGTTAAAATTCTTCAGTTGAATCAGAAAATAAATTCCAGTGTCTCTGCAATCAGACAGAGAGACAGACAGACAGACAGATAGATGTTATGTAACATGAAAAATAAGTTATAAAGTGTGTGTGAACAATGTGAAATAATTTGCATAAATATGGACATTTTGCTGTATTCCACAAGTCCAGTTCAAACTGACACAAGGCTGATGTTAAAATGTTGGAGGCCTTTGGGTTTATTTTGAAACGGGGGGAATAAATATTGTGTGTGAATGTTTTGTTGGCAGGAGGAGGCCTAGAAAAGGCTTACAAAGCCAATTCCCTGAACTGCAAATAGTGCTGTGCTTTACAAAACTTCAATCATCTCTGGTTGAGTGAATTACTAAATCTTTCCACGGTCTGCTTCGTTTGAAAAGGCATACACTTGTACTTCAGATTGGCAAAACAAAATGCTTTGCCTCTTTGTTCCTTTCCAGTATACCAGCAGTTTTTCATGAGGTTCTTAATAAATATACCTGAATGTGTGTGTGTGTGTGTATGTGTGTGTGTGTGTGTGTGTGTGTGTGTGTGTGTTATCGTGGCTCTTATTTGGAGAACTCGGTTGCAGATATTTAGGATAATGTCATTGTGTTACAAGTTTCTAGGTCTTTCTATTCTTGACGCCTGTTTTGGAGGAGCAAAATAAGACGAACAAAAATATAGAAAACTCACACAGGCTCCTGCTGCATCGCTGCTCCACTACCTAAATATAACTTTACACACATCATAACACCCATTGCACAGATAAAAGTTATGACAGTATACAGATGTTACAAACAGCTGGAAGGGTTGATGCTACCTAAACTGAGTGCCTGTTGTTTAATCAGAGTTTGCAGCAGCTCATTAACCTGTGAATTCATCAGGAAAGCTTCTCTAATAACTGAGTGGCAGAATAAAGGTCAGAAATGTGTTTGCGTGGAACACAGCATGAATGTCAAATTAAATCTGCCGTTTTACTTTTGTATTTGAGCCCTCGTTTTTCCAGAGCGGACTGATTATACAATGTACAGTACATGTGCATTGACTTTTAAAAATAATTGGGTGCACAGTTTTTTAATTTACGGTGAATTTCCTCTCATTTCCAGAAGGTCATATTATACACACTAGTTTAAATATACAGATACATTCACTTGCAGCTTTAAAGCGCTTCTAAAGAATGCATTTGAATTTGACCTTTCAAAGGCCAAAGCTTATTATAATTGGTTGAATCTGTAATCACGTGTCTTTTGTGGCAATAAATCTTGTTGGGTGGACTGAGCTCAGCAGACACACAGCTGCTGCCGCTAGTCTGGAGGAGCAGCACGGGAGGCACCGGGGAATAAACTGAAATACCAATTTCAAAAACAAAACACGTTTTTTGATAAAAGTTTTGCACTGGGATCAAGTTGTTTTTCAGCTATATTGAAATTAGTCTATTTGGTAAAAACTGCAACTAATAACATTGCATTACACGAGTCATGTGACCAGATTTTACTACTGGCAAAAAAGACAAAGAAGACGACAGGAAGTGGTTGGAGGATGATGGCGCAGCAAGTTTTTTTTATAACATGGGAAAAATATCTTTTTATAAGTTAAACAATCTGCCAATGGAACAAGAACTTTTTCACCAATATTAAGGAATTATTTACTAAAAGTTGATTTTAAGTTAGTTTTGTCTTATTTCAGGAAGTACTTTGTAGGATTTTGTGTTTTTGCAGTGTAGAGTCTGATTAATTGTGATTAATCACAGAGCTGGTTTGATTTTTCTTGATTAATCAAAGTGTTAGCACTAGAGTCAGATTAATTATGATTATTCACAGCCTGTGATGAATCTGATGATGTGTTTTAATGGACTGACAGCACTGATATATATATTAAATATGACTCTGCACTGCTCTGGTTACTGATGGAACTGCAGCATCAGGAAAGGCTGAAACTTCAGCCGTTGTTGTCAGATTGTGACAGTTTGTGCCAAATGAACATTCAGGTTCTGAGCCAGCCTCCTCTCCTGGTTCTTGTTTAAAAAAATCCCTGCCAACCGACTGGCTTTACTAAACCAGGGTCTGAGATGGAAACGACAACCACATGCTGCGTTTGAATTCGTCTGCAGATAAAAATATACCAAATCGGTCAGACTTCAAGAAGCAACTTTGATTTAAAGTAAACAAATCTGTCTTCCATAACTTCCTTTTTCCAACTGGCGTTCCTGTCTGAAAGAGTGAAAGCGGCGTAAGATTTCCACTTCATTTTGAGAAAAGTCTTTGAACAGATTAAAATTTGCTCCACGTTGTATGTTGTAATTGGAATGCGTAATGTGTGTGGGTGTTGCAGAGCAAAGCTCTTATCTTATAGGAACAATGGGTGGGATATCAGGACGTGTGACAGTGTGTTTTCCTCTGGGTGGCAGGCTGGTAGGAGGAAGAGATTTTCCTTCTTTGTGAAATGTCACATCCACAGTGGGGTATTTGTCTCCTGTGAGAGCGCTGACAGGATGCTAATCATGGCTGCTGGTGCGCCCCGAGTCGCTTCTTGTGTTGTGATGTTTTAAACCAGCAGGGGGGGAGATAAAAGTCCCTCAGTTTGTGTCTGGATCTTGTCAGGCGTCTTCAGAGCAGTCGATTCCCAAGTGGTTCAATTGTTTTGCAGCCACAGCAAATTCACAGGAAAGAGGAGACGGGACGTTTTTAACAAGCAAGTTTACACTAAAACTTCTTTCCTTTTACAGTCTATAATACTTTACCTTCAAACCCTCCAAAAATATTTCTGTTTTCTTGTCAAGTTCAGCCAGTAATACCCATCAGCCTTTGCAGATATAAAAAGGAGAAGATTTTGACCAAAAATGCAGAAATTTTGAGGTAAATCTCAGAAATTTTCTAAAAAAAAAAAATCTAAATTTTTAAGCTCGAAAAGTTGAAAATTTGCAACAAAAGACTCAGAAATTTTGAGATTAATCAGATTTTCTAGAAAGTTTCAGAGGTCAGAAATGTTTAGTTTATTTTATGCAAAA
>NW_006799959.1:499522-510529 GCF_000485575.1 Poecilia formosa
CTGAGCTCCAGTACATTTGGCCAGCTGTTTTTTTTGCTGTACAATGGCTGCTGGAAAAGATAAGTGTTTTGTTGTTGACTTACCACCCAGAAATCTGGTGTATTCTTGTTGGTTGTGGAGGAGGCTCCACTTCTGTTTTTCAAAGATGTGCAGTTATATAATGGTGCATCTGTTTGCAGCCATTTTCATGTGCAAGTGTAAATGTTGAGTTGGGGAGGCGTGGCCAGCAGCAGCAGCTTATTTGGATGTAAAGTGACAGGACACCCTAAAATAGTTCAAAACAGGCAGAACTGACCAGGCTAAAATTTCACTATCTTTAAACATATTTTGTACAATCCACAGACCTATCCTAACCTGTTCAAGAAAGCATAATAGGTCATCTTTATGATGGCTTGTATAATAAAGGTGCAAATTTAGCAAATTAGAAAGTTTTCATTCTTAAAGCTGCAGTTGTCGACTTCAAATGATTTTGTTTTAATAAAATGTCTGAGAGGTTAACTGATACCTAATTTTAACACTTTACCGTTGTATGTTCTTGTTCATTCGTGTGCCATCAGTTAGAAAATCTTTGAGCCCCTCTGATGTGCCTCCTTTTCTGGGTTCGAGTGAGCTGTGAAGAAGACTTTAAAGTTGGTTCTTTTAAAGTGGCATCTGCCAGATAATTTCCCAAGAGATGGTTCGAACTTACAAAGACGAAACTTATCACCAAAAGGGAGTAACTGTGTTTTTATCGTTTCACTGCTTGAATAAATAAGGCAAATGGTGATGGAGAAATAAGGGCATGTGCTATGAAAACTGAATACCAATTCAGTGAAGTCTATGAATGTCAATTTTGTCATATTCGCAATAAAAAGAAGCATAATGAACACTTCTGTGGTCGACACTTATGTGCTTCTGAAACAAGGGTCATTTAAAGGTGACTCACTTTATGCTTGGAGTGAATCAATCTATTCATACTTTTGAGAAAAGCTACTTTTAATATAAAAATTAAACGTTTGGAAAGTTATGAGTAAGGCTGACAGGTTCAGTGGCACTGAGGAAGTTGTTCTTATAAAAGTCTCATCAAATAAAATCTACCTGAAGCCACAAACAAAGACTTTCTCCTTGAAATGTGTTTTAAATCGGTGCCTTTAGTGGATAATCAGTAGAAACATCTGAGGATGATGAGGCATTGCAGACGAACGGCATGACGGAAAATCACTGGTTAGCATGAAAACAATAAAAGGTGTGAGAAATTACATTAAAACAACAAAGGCTAAGAAAACTAAATAGAAACGAACACATTAAGTATGGTAAGACCATTTGAGCAATACTTATTTCAGATGAAGAACATCATGTGATAACACCTGAGCAGAAGTAAAATATGCGGCGGTGCATTAGAGTCATTATCAATAGAAAAAAGGAGTACATTTCCACCAAAAAAAACCCAAAAAACTATTATCTAGGAAAACGAGGACATGTCCAAGCTTCAAAATTAGAAAATTTACAAGAAACTTAAAAAAACAGACATTTCTGAGTTTGAAAATGTTCAACATTTGTTAGAAAAAAACCTCAAAAATATTATGATTAATCTCTGAAATGTTCTATTCAAAACTTGAAAATTCCAGTTTGAAAAGTCAAACATTTTCTAGAAAAAAGTTGGAAATTTATGAGTAACAAAATTTTCAACTTTTGAACTCAGAAAAATTCCAAGTTTTTTGAGAAAATTTCTGAGATCTGTGAAAAACACAAACAAATTGAGCTTCTTTGCCCCCTGGTAGTTCTACGGTCATTTGCAGAAATCAGTCGGAAACAACCAATCAGAGTCAGGGGGTGGGTTTTATTGCTGTCAATCATGCTCGTATATGCTCTGCAGTTATGCTAAAGGTGGAGAAACAACTTAATGGAAACTTACAGGAAAATTGTTTGAGGCTTAGCAGCATCATCAGTGGCTAAGCTAACTAGCCTTAGCATTCACGCCAGGCAAAGGAGCTGTAGCGTAGCAGAGAGCAAGAGGATGATTGACAGCGCTAATACCTTCCTCCTGGCTTTTTATAAAAGTTACAAAAAAAACAATATTTTCTCAGTTTATTTTACATCTAATGAACTGCTAAGCAGCTGTGTGTGCTATTTATTGCTACATTTATGGTGTATATTTTTCACCAAAGCCAAACATATTTTTGCGTTACAGATGTCATTCTGTAGTGAAAGCACACAGGAGTGTTTTTTCACCCCTACTTTGACTTTTTACGCAGATTAACAGACTTAGCTTTTGTAAGATGGAGAAGGACATTATGGTTCAGTTTCAGATTCCTTTGTCGGCCGGTGCACAAAGTCAAACCTCATTTTAAACGCTAATAAGAAAATGAGCATTGATTCTATGAGGTTGTAACCATTCTCTGCCACAGTCATTAAAGGAGAAACTATCCAGGCTGTCACTAATTATAAATATCTTTGCATTGGACAATAAGCTGAGATGGGACTAATGAACTAATCTGCAAACTCAGACACAGCAAAGAATGTTCCTCTTACAGAAATTGCTTTTTTAATGTCAACAACTGTTTGCTGCAGGCATTTGCTTTTATTGAAGGTATTTGTTTGGATTTGGTTTCTGTGTCTTTGGATCCCGGTTCTGTCAGGGGGAGCCGACAGAGAATCTGACCATCTGTTGCTGGCCTGCTCAGTTTGTTTTTGGAACATTTTTTAGGTAATTAAAACTTGTCACCTTCTTTCAGTTTCAGAGTTCAGTCAGATCAATCCTGCATGAATTAAGTATTGGAATAACCCAACAGACATGCAATACTTAGTTCAATACTTCTGTAAGGTAACCAGTAAAATATTACAGAAGTGTTTTCTTGCTCATTAAATATTTAGTTTGAAACTGTGACATTTATAACTGACTCTGAAAAAATAATCCTTTTTCTTCCTCTGCTGACGGCCTAAATAATCCTTATTATTTATTGCTAATTTCACTAACGGGACCACATTTAAAAGGGTAAGAATGAAGGTTTTAGAGTGACCTAGTCAAAGTTTCTGTTTAAATCAAATTGAGATGGTGTCTTCTGATTCTGTTGAAGCAATTTAAAAAGAACTCCAATATGGAGGAATTAAAGAAAGAGAATCAACCAAAATTTAAATATCTGTAAAAGAAATGTAAATACTCAGTGCCTCCTGTTTGTTGGGATTTTTTAGAACCTGTTCCGTCTTTCTGCTTTGTGACTCCATCGCCCTCAAACTTCTCTCTGCTAACTTTAAACCTCTGCTGAGACGGTGTTTGCTCGGAGGCTGAGCCGTCTCTTGGCGCTCTCGTCCTGATGCAGGGACAGCTGCCCTGCAGAAGCCTCGCCTGTGAATCAAAGCTGAGCTGTCCAGCTCATATGGACGGAGAGCAAGCGCTGCGCTCTGACCTCTTTTTTTTTTTCCACCAGCTTCAATTGGAGCCCTTTCATTCCTGAATCAAAGTGTTTCTGCCTGGTAGTGAGAAGAAGCATCTAAATCAGGCCTTTTATTTATGAGCTTGTCTAACCCAAGTAGCGGCATGAAGAGGCCCGGCTGTGTTTCCCTCCCATGGGGAAGAGCAGCATGGATGTTCCTGTTCTCCCTCATTCATTGATCTTCTGGTTCCTATGGATTTTTATCATCGATGTTTCCATTTCAAACACACCCTCCGGGCGCTGGATTGTTGGCAGAGAATCCATAGGCAGCTGTTAAATCCACACGGTGTCATCACTTCACACTAGTGATACTGAATAGAAAAGTGACTTGATTGAAATTCAACAGAAGCGGCAGCAGCGGTGTGAAACCCAGATGTGTGGTTTTGCATTTCCAGCCACATTGTAGCAGAAGAGATGAAGTATTTCTGTCTGGGACTCGCTATAAACATGCTGGAGGAAAGTCTGGAGTGATTAGTGCGACTGGTTGTGGACATCTGTCCCCGACCAAGCAGCTGCTTCCAGCAGCTGGTCCAGTTCTAACTGTGGCCAACAACTCGATTCATCATCTGGATCAAACCGATATTTCAACAACCGACAGACGCCGAGCTCAGCGTGTTTATGTACCTGCAGGTCGTTAGCTTTTCGGCTTCCCGCAGTGTTTGTTGAGGCTCAGAAAGGTTTTCACAGGGGTGTACAAACTTTTTGATCTGTGGGCCAAAGACTCAAAAATAAAAAGCAGCGAGCCAAAAAAAACAACCTAAAATCAAGCAAATAAAGTATCACGATATTTATTGTAGATCCAAAGTTTGAAAGGGTTTTTACAGCCATTGAAAACAGGAGAAAATTATAAAAAATTTTGTTTTTAAAAAACTGAAATTTTCTAGAAAAATTTCAAAAGAAAAATTTTGACATTTGAAATTAATTAATAAATTTTCAAGTTTTTGTAGAAAATTTCTGATATTAATTTAAACATTTGTTTTTTTTTCTTGCAAATTTCAAAGTTTTTTTCTAAAAAATGTCTGAAATTTTTTTGCAGAAATTTAATACGTGGGCCATTTTTTCTACAATCTCATAAGAAAAATACTCAATACTGTGCTAACATTCTTTCTAGTTGAAGACAAAAAAACTGATTAAAAAATTAAAATATGACATTATTTTAACTAAATATGGGGACAAATCAGTCCTCAACAACTTGAAAGCATCATTTCCCTGTTTGGGAAAACAGTGCAAAATAAATTTTAATTTGACTCATTGTGCAATTATCTGATTTTATTATAATTGATGTCATTTGCCCTTTAATTTGCTGTTGTTGAAAATTTATTCTGTTAAGTATAAAACACATTTATTATTGTTTAAACTCTTTACGATGCAGTTTTGTATAATATTTTCTTTAGTGATCACTTGCAGTTTCAGGGTACAGCGCAGGTTTTAGGGTTTGTTGCTTTATTTAACAGCCGACTGAGGCTTCAGCTGATAAACATTTTGCTGCATCAATTTGTGCCGCAGTGACATGGACCGCTGCATCATCTGGAATACCAAAGTGCATCTTGACAGAAAATTTTTCCTATTTATTTTCTTCACTGGAAAATTTCCTTCAAAACTTTCCTTTTGTTTGTTTTGTCGGTCAAAAACTTTCCAGCAGGTCAAAAAGTGAGCAGCTCTGCAGCCAAACAACCAGAAGAATTGCACCAATTTGGTGAAATGTAAATAGGTCCATTCGTTTAAATAATTCATATTTTTATTGATTATTTCAATCCCATTGTGGCATGACTTTAAAGAAACTGTTGGAAAATCTTTAAAATGTGGTGGAATTAAAGTAACAGGGAGACAAAAGGCTCATTAGCTGTCAAACACTGGATGGTGGTTTTAGATGCAAACTTATGTTTCAATGTTCCTTCAAAACAAAATAATGATTTGAAACCTGCATCGTTTTTTTAATTAAATTTGAAAAACATCTAAATGTGACAAAAAGGCAAAGTAAGAAGAAATAAATGGAGGGCAAAATAATTTTCCACAGCACTGATTTCAACCACTTCTTTATTTTATCTGTTCAGTTTAATTCCAGTCAGCTGCTGCTCAAACACACATGATGCTGATGTCTGCAAGAGCTTCTGGGTCTTTTGTTTAAAATGCCAAGAGTTTAAACCACAGACGATTATTTTCCCATTAAAGCCGTTGGGACGTAGAATTTGCATCGGCCTCCATTAGGCATCTGTGAAAGCTTTCATGGAGGATGAATCAGGACGGATGGAGTGAAAGGAGGCTGACCGTCAGTAAGCTTCCTTCTGCTTTATTCCTCTGAGTGAAAATGCTGCGGTTCAGATCAGCAGCGTCACAGGAGCCGTTTCTCTATAAAAACCCAGCTGGAGTTTACTGAAGGTCCCGCCAGTGGATAATGATAATCCAGCTGTAAATGAGTTAAATGTCCACATCTTTCTATTCATCTTAGTTAATCTCTGTATATGGTCTCCTGTTAATAACTGCAGCCTTTACATTTTCAGTTTCCACTGCATTCTCAGATTAAAATCTGGACATTTTTACAGCTTTACAGCATGATATAGAGAATTATTCTAAGTAAACAATTCTCTAATATTGATGAAAATGTACTAGTTCCATTGTTTAACTTACAACAAGACATTTTTAACATGTTATACATTAATTTATCTGTTTATAAGACAAATACTTTTTCATCAACATTAAGGAAATATTTACTGAAAACGCTAAAAAGTTAGATTTGTCTTATTTTAAGCATACTAAGATATTTCCACTAGAAATTAGACCAAAAATACTTGGAAAGGTTTTGTGTTTTAGCAGTGAAACTGGATTATAATCTCAGCATTATAATTATAATATTTATTAACCTGTAGTTACAGATGCAACTATTCAGTGTCCAAATTTCATATATTAACTCTTTAGTGTTTTTACCAACGTTTCACTGCACAGTTCTACCAAGTCTTTGCTAATTGCTGCTGGCTAGTCTGAAGGAGCTGATTTGAGGAGTCGTGGAAACCTGGGAAACTGCAGCTCAGAGGAGGAACTTTGCCTCGAAGGCGGGGCTAGGCCCACCCAGGCGTTTAACAGCTGAACAGTTGCCATAGAGATTAAAGGATTTCTCAAACATGCATAAAAGAATCAAGGAAACACTCCAGGTTTGTTTCTGATGAGGGAATAACATTATAACATGATGGAAATAACACTGCCCCTTTAAGTGAAAACTCCATCACAGCTGCAGTGACACTGGAGTGAAACCCCAAAACTCGAGCATGAACTGAGCGCCTCAGTCGTGATTCAAAGGGACGTCGGCTTAATTTACTCGACTAATTAATGTTTCTGTAAAAGCTGCTGAGTCAGCAGTTCAGAGGATTTCCCTGAGCCCCAGAGGAAGACGTGGCTGGATGTTTATGGAAACTGTTAATCGTTTTAACTGGTAGTAACATTCAGATTAGCTGAATTACAGCGCGATGCAGCTTCATGCATTTTTACTGGAGCCTGAAGCTGTGAAAGTGAAAGTGATTGGACTCAGCCATTTCTGGCTCCATTTGGAAAGAAACCCTGAAGAGAGATTCTGCTTTTTAGGGAAGAGCAGCTCTGACTGCAGGACTGAGGCTTTTACACTGAAAATAATGTTGCTGTAAACCTCATGATGCCCCCAACCATCCAACCATTCATCCAACCATCCATCCACTCATCCATCCATCCATCCATCCATTCATCCATCCATGGAGACTAAAAGGCAACAGCAGCCTTAGCAAAGATCTTTAGACTGAT
This sequence comes from Poecilia formosa, assembly GCF_000485575.1. Lineage (NCBI taxonomy): Eukaryota > Metazoa > Chordata > Actinopteri > Cyprinodontiformes > Poeciliidae > Poecilia > Poecilia formosa. The sequence continues at coordinate 506,704 of NW_006799959.1, forward strand.
CTCCCTACTAGATAAGAAACTAAATATTTAGCTTGCTAATTAAATATTTAATTTGGAGCTAAAGATTTACCTTAAAACTGAGTATTTAACTTGCTAGCTAAATATTTAATTTGGTTTGTAGGTAAGAATTTTGCTTGTTAACTAAATATTTAGCTTCAGTTAAATATTGAGCTTGCTAATTAATTAGTTTCTAGCTAAATATTTAAGTTGGTGACTAAATATTTGGTTTGCAGCACACAGGTCTGCCTTCCCTTCCCCATAAACTGCGGCTGTTTTGCTGGTTTACTTTTCTTTGACCACCTTTGACAGATACTCACCATGACGGGTCAGAAGGATCACAGCGTTTACTGCCAGACAAACATTTAACTGAATCAGTTTCTTTCTTCAAAACAAGACGTGAGAGAGCAGAGAGAACTTCAATCTGTCTCCTGAAACGGATCCTAAACACCTAGCTCAAATTGATGCTTGTCTTTATTAAGGCCTGAGCTCCAACTCTGAGAAAATTGGTAATAGTGTCCAAACGTATCGAAAACATTTCAGCCGACGGGCGTTTCACGGTAACTGTAAAATGAAATGTATTTTTTTTTCCGCTGGTAAAAGGCAGAAATAAATAAAGCTTATTGAAGTAAAAATGGAAAGATGAGCAGATTGTGCTCAGTCACAGATTGGACCAACCTGCCGCTTTATTGCTCGTCTAGCTTCGGCCGCTTGTATCCAGGATCTGATTTCCAACCGAACGGATCGGAGCAGAAATGCTACGGCTGGAACCCAGATCCATCAACAAAACACCGAAACCCAGATCCATCAACGAAACACCGAAACCAAGATCCATCAACGAAACACCGAAACCCAGATCCATCAACGAAACACCGGAACCCAGATCCATCAACAAAACACCGGAACCCAGATCCATCAACGAAACACCGAAACCAAGATCCATCAACGAAACACCGGAACCCAGATCCATCAACGAAACACCGGAACCCAGATCCATCAACAAAACACCGGAACCCAGATCCATCAACGAAACACCGAAACCCAGATCCATCAACGAAACACCGGAACCCAGATCCATCAACGAAACACCGAAACCAAGATCCATCAGCGAAACACCGAGACCCAGATCCATCAACGAAACACCGAGACCCAGATCCATCAACAAAACACCGGAACCCAGATCCATCAACGAAACACCGGAACCAAGATCCATCAACGAAACACCGAAACCCAGATCCATCAACGAAACACCGGAACCCAGATCCATCAACGAAACACCGAAACCAAGATCCATCAACGAAACACCGAAACCCAGATCCATCAACAAAACACCGGAACCCAGATCCATCAACAAAACACCGAGACCCAGATCCATCAACAAAACACCGAAACCCCTCCGCTTCCGGCAGAGATTCACCATCAGGACGAAGAGAAAATCAAATGTTTCAGGTACTGCTGCAAACAACATGTAGCTCCGCAAAAAGAGTTTTAAATGCTGAAATAAAGTTCAAAGCTATGATTCATTCTTTAGAACAAAAATGNCAGGTACTGCTGCAAACAACATGTAGCTCCGCAAAAAGAGTTTTAAATGCTGAAATAAAGTTCAAAGCTATGATTCATTCTTTAGAACAAAAATGAATCAACTAACCTTCATGAAAGGAATAACAGAAGCTGAAAAAAACATTGAGTTATTATGAAAAGCCTTGTAGCATTAGCACCCTCACTGCAAAAACACAAAATTTTACCAATTATTTTTGTCTAGTTTCTCGTGTAAATATCTTAATACACCTGAAATAAAATTAAAGTAACTTACAAGTAACTTATTTTCAGCAAAAGGAGCTTATTTTAATTTACTGATGAAAACATACTAGTTCCCCAGGCAGATTATTTATTTTATAACTTGTGAATTAAAAGTTAGATAATCTGCCCAACATAGAATTACTGACTTAAAAAAAGCTCCTTGATGAAATTTTACTTTTAAGTTGGTTTTGTCTTATTTAGATATTTGCTCTAGAAATAAGACCAAAAATAATTGGAAAGGTTTTGTGTTTTTGCAGCCCTTCACCACCCTCTTATTGCAGTTAGACATAATTTTTAAAAAGCCACTATTTATGGACTAATTAGCAATACAATGTACTGTATTGTAGCTAGTTTGTCTCTTTAAATGTCCAACATTATGAACTTTTTTTTTAAAAAAGCGATCTGACTCAGTTGCACCTGATTTCATTTAAGGAAAATATTTCTTCACATGACAAACTTTCCACAAAATCGCCAATTTTAGTATCTAATAAAAAATAATCTGGGAGGAACTATGAATGTATGTAGTGGCTCAGATGTTTCCTTTCTCATATTTTACATTTTAATAACGTTACATAACATTTTTCCTTACTTTTTCTAAAACAAACGATGTCGAAGTAAATTGTGGGTTTGTTCTGCTGACAGAAGCAGACAGGGAACAGCTGAACTTCATTACTTTTGTCTCAGTTCTGGGATGACAACTTCAGCGTTCCTCCAGCCTGTGTTGTTCTGCAGAGGGCAGCACGCCTGCAGGAAGTGTGAATTAAAAGGATAATCTAATGCGGCAGCGCGCCTTGCTTCTCTCTTCAGGGTGAGAAGGGAAGGAAATTATGTTCATGCTCCACAATAAGTCACATCTTTTCATTTATCACACCTTTTTACGTTGATTTCCCCTCTTTCACGTTAAGCTTTGAAGTTGGCTCACAGGAATCAGTCAGAGCTTAAAGGGAATCCTTTAATCTTAAATCCAAAATCTGCTGCTTTTGAAGGATTAATTTGAGGAGATAAAAAGGCTGCAAATATCGATGAGTCAGGGTTTTTTAATGAGTCATTTTTCCCTCTACGTTCAACAAATTTAAAGTAAAATGCATTTACTGGCATGTTGAGAACTTTTTAGATCCGTTTTTAATTTAAGAGTGATAAACTCACTATCAGGACAATAACTCGCATTAAAATATTCACTTAAAGGACTGGGTAAAGATAATTCATAACCGTACTCATTTTTAAATATCTTTATTTTGATTCAGAAGTTTTAAATTCATTATTCTATATCTCTTTCTGATATTTGTATTGTATGTATTCATTTTAAACTTTTCATTTTAACCAAGTCCTTCTGGAGGCTGATGTTATGAAATGGATACGACTGAAAAAGCACCGACTGTCTGGATCAGTTTATTGTATTTGTAACAAAATAAAATGATTTAAATTGTGAGATTAGCAGACATGTGAAAAGCTTTCCTCCTTAAAGCTTTTCATGCTACACATTAGAATAATGTGACAAAGTTTACCAGACATTTTTTATTTTAACTCAAACGTAAACTAAAAAAACTAAACACCAATATGGCAACACCATTTGACCAATAATAATAATAAACAGAGAAATTAACTAAATACAGAAATACATTTTAAACAATAAAAAGAACATAAAAATAAATCAAAACACCAACACCTGTTGACTGCAATTCTCATAAACTTATAACAACAAACTTCCCCGTGTATGGAGAGCCAAAAGAGACCAAATTAATACATAATTAAATTTAGAATTAAAGTAATTAAATTATTCAAATGAAAATATTAAATATTTTAATCAGCTGTTATAAGTTTGCATTATGATTTAATGGCATATTTAATAAATGAATTGCATCTTGTGAATAAATTATTTAATTTAGGATTTATTTCTGTCATGACAGATGTAGTTAATGACTTAATGATGCATGTTTTTCTTACTTAATGTTGTCACTTTTAGCTTGATGAATATGAATAGGAGCCAATCAGTCAAATAACATTTCAATAAGTTATTTTAACGTGCATT
>NW_006799959.1:510539-520561 GCF_000485575.1 Poecilia formosa
CAGGACACCCTAAAATAGTTCAAAACAGGCAGAACTGACCAGGCTAAAATTTCACTATCTTTAAACATATTTTGTACAATCCACAGACCTATCCTAACCTGTTCAAGAAAGCATAATAGGTCATCTTTATGATGGCTTGTATAATAAAGGTGCAAATTTAGCAAATTAGAAAGTTTTCATTCTTAAAGCTGCAGTTGTCAACTTCAAATGATTTTGTTTTAATAAAATGTCTGAGAGGTTAACTGATACCTAATTTTAACACTTTACCGTTGTATGTTCTTGTTCATTCGTGTGCCATCAGTTAGAAAATCTTTGAGCCCCTCTGATGTGCCTCCTTTTCTGGGTTTGAGTGAGCTGTGAAGAAGACTTTAAAGTTGGTTCTTTTAAAGTGGCATCTGCCAGATAATTTCCCAAGAGATGGTTCGAACTTACAAAGACGAAACTTATCACCAAAAGGGAGTAACTGTGTTTTTATCGTTTCACTGCTTGAATAAATAAGGCAAATGGTGATGGAGAAATAAGGGCATGTGCTATGAAAACTGAATACCAATTCAGTGAAGTCTATGAATGTCAATTTTGTCATATTCGCAATAAAAAGAAGCATAATGAACACTTCTGTGGTCGACACTTATGTGCTTCTGAAACAAGGGTCATTTAAAGGTGACTCACTTTATGCTTGGAGTGAATCAATCTATTCATACTTTTGAGAAAAGCTACTTTTAATATAAAAATTAAACGTTTGGAAAGTTATGAGTAAGGCTGACAGGTTCAGTGGCACTGAGGAAGTTGTTCTTATAAAAGTCTCATCAAATAAAATCTACCTGAAGCCACAAACAAAGACTTTCTCCTTGAAATGTGTTTTAAATCGGTGCCTTTAGTGGATAATCAGTAGAAACATCTGAGGATGATGAGGCATTGCAGACGAACGGCATGACGGAAAATCACTGGTTAGCATGAAAACAATAAAAGGTGTGAGAAATTACATTAAAACAACAAAGGCTAAGAAAACTAAATAGAAACGAACACAGTAAGACCATTTGAGCAATACTTATTTCAGATGAAGAACATCATGTGATAACACCTGAGCAGAAGTAAAATATGCGACGGTGCATTAGAGTCATTATCAATAGAAAAAAGGAGTACATTTCCACCAAAAAAAAAACAAAAAACTATTATCTAGGAAAACGAGGACATGTCCAAGCTTCAAAATTAGAAAATTTACAAGAAACTTAAAAAAACAGACATTTCTGAGTTTGAAAATGTTCAACATTTGTTAGAAAAAAACCTCAAAAATATTATGATTAATCTCTGAAATGTTCTATTCAAAACTTGAAAATTCCAGTTTGAAAAGTCAAACATTTTCTAGAAAAAAGTTGGAAATTTATGAGTAACAAAATTTTCAACTTTTGAACTCAGAAAAATTCCAAGTTTTTTGAGAAAATTTCTGAGATCTGTGAAAAACACAAACAAATTGAGCTTCTTTGCCCCCTGGTAGTTCTACGGTCATTTGCAGAAATCAGTCGGAAACAACCAATCAGAGTCAGGGGGTGGGTTTTATTGCTGTCAATCATGCTCGTATATGCTCTGCAGTTATGCTAAAGGTGGAGAAACAACTTAATGGAAACTTACAGGAAAATTGTTTGAGGCTTAGCAGCATCATCAGTGGCTAAGCTAACTAGCCTTAGCATTCACGCCAGGCAAAGGAGCTGTAGCGTAGCAGAGAGCAAGAGGATGATTGACAGCGCTAATACCTTCCTCCTGGCTTTTTATAAAAGTTACAAAAAAAACAATATTTTCTCAGTTTATTTTACATCTAATGAACTGCTAAGCAGCTGTGTGTGCTATTTATTGCTACATTTATGGTGTATATTTTTCACCAAAGCCAAACATATTTTTGCGTTACAGATGTCATTCTGTAGTGAAAGCACACAGGAGTGTTTTTTCACCCCTACTTCGACTTTTTACGCAGATTAACAGACTTAGCTTTTGTAAGATGGAGAAGGACATTATGGTTCAGTTTCAGATTCCTTTGTCGGCCGGTGCACAAAGTCAAACCTCATTTTAAACGCTAATAAGAAAATGAGCATTGATTCTATGAGGTTGTAACCATTCTCTGCCACAGTCATTAAAGGAGAAACTATCCAGGCTGTCACTAATTATAAATATCTTTGCATTGGACAATAAGCTGAGATGGGACTAATGAACTAATCTGCAAACTCAGACACAGCAAAGAATGTTCCTCTTACAGAAATTGCTTTTTTAATGTCAACAACTGTTTGCTGCAGGCATTTGCTTTTATTGAAGGTATTTGTTTGGATTTGGTTTCTGTGTCTTTGGATCCCGGTTCTGTCAGGGGGAGCCGACAGAGAATCTGACCATCTGTTGCTGGCCTGCTCAGTTTGTTTTTGGAACATTTTTTAGGTAATTAAAACTTGTCACGCTGCTTTCAGTTTCAGAGTCCAGTCAGATCAATCCCGCATGAATTAAGTATTGGAATAACCCAACAGACATGCAATACTTAGTTCAATACTTCTGTAAGGTAACCAGTAAAATATTACAGAAGTGTTTTCTTGCTCATTAAATATTTAGTTTGAAACTGTGACATTTATAACTGACTCTGAAAAAATAATCCTTTTTCTTCCTCTGCTGACGGCCTAAATAATCCTTATTATTTATTGCTAATTTCACTAACGGGACCACATTTAAAAGGGTAAGAATGAAGGTTTTAGAGTGACCTAGTCAAAGTTTCTGTTTAAATCAAATTGAGATGGTGTCTTCTGATTCTGTTGAAGCAATTTAAAAAGAACTCCAATATGGAGGAATTAAAGAAAGAGAATCAACCAAAATTTAAATATGTGTAAAAGAAATGTAAATACTCAGTGCCTCCTGTTTGTTGGGATTTTTTAGAACCTGTTCCGTCTTTCTGCTTTGTGACTCCATCGCCCTCAAACTTCTCTCTGCTAACTTTAAACCTCTGCTGAGACGGTGTTTGCTCGGAGGCTGAGCCGTCTCTTGGCGCTCTCGTCCTGATGCAGGGACAGCTGCCCTGCAGAAGCCTCGCCTGTGAATCAAAGCTGAGCTGTCCAGCTCATATGGACGGAGAGCAAGCGCTGCGCTATGACCTCTTTTTTTTTTTCCACCAGCTTCAATTGGAGCCCTTTCATTCCTGAATCAAAGTGTTTCTGCCTGGTAGTGAGAAGAAGCATCTAAATCAGGCCTTTTATTTATGAGCTTGTCTAACCCAAGTAGCGGCATGAAGAGGCCCGGCTGTGTTTCCCTCCCATGGGGAAGAGCAGCATGGATGTTCCTGTTCTCCCTCATTCATTGATCTTCTGGTTCCTATGGATTTTTATCATCGATGTTTCCATTTCAAACACACCCTCCGGGCGCTGGATTGTTGGCAGAGAATCCATAGGCAGCTGTTAAATCCACACGGTGTCATCACTTCACACTAGTGATACTGAATAGAAAAGTGACTTGATTGAAATTCAACAGAAGCGGCAGCAGCGGTGTGAAACCCAGATGTGTGGTTTTGCATTCCCAGCCACATTGTAGCAGAAGAGATGAAGTATTTCTGTCTGGGACTCGCTATAAACATGCTGGAGGAAAGTCTGGAGTGATTAGTGCGACTGGTTGTGGACATCTGTCCCCGACCAAGCAGCTGCTTCCAGCAGCTGGTCCAGTTCTAACTGTGGCCAACAACTCGATTCATCATCTGGATCAAACCGATATTTCAACAACCGACAGACGCCGAGCTCAGCGTGTTTATGTACCTGCAGGTCGTTAGCTTTTCGGCTTCCCGCAGTGTTTGTTGAGGCTCAGAAAGGTTTTCACAGGGGTGTACAAACTTTTTGATCNGTTAGATAATCTGCCCAACATAGAATTACTGACTTAAAAAAAGCTCCTTGATGAAATTTTACTTTTAAGTTGGTTTTGTCTTATTTAGATATTTGCTCTAGAAATAAGACCAAAAATAATTGGAAAGGTTTTGTGTTTTTGCAGCCCTTCACCACCCTCTTATTGCAGTTAGACATAATTTTTAAAAAGCCACTATTTATGGACTAATTAGCAATACAATGTACTGTATTGTAGCTAGTTTGTCTCTTTAAATGTCCAACATTATGAACTTTTTTTTTAAAAAAGCGATCTGACTCAGTTGCACCTGATTTCATTTAAGGAAAATATTTCTTCACATGACAAACTTTCCACAAAATCGCCAATTTTAGTATCTAATAAAAAATAATCTGGGAGGAACTATGAATGTATGTAGTGGCTCAGATGTTTCCTTTCTCATATTTTACATTTTAATAACGTTACATAACATTTTTCCTTACTTTTTCTAAAACAAACGATGTCGAAGTAAATTGTGGGTTTGTTCTGCTGACAGAAGCAGACGGGGAACGGCTGAACCTCATTACTTTTGGCTCAGTTCTGGGATGACAACTTCAGCGTTCCTCCAGCCTGTGTTGTTCTGCAGAGGGCAGCACGCCTGCAGGAAGTGTGAATTAAAAGGATAATCTAATGCGGCAGCGCGCCTTGCTTCTCTCTTCAGGGTGAGAAGGGAAGGAAATTATGTTCATGCTCCACAATAAGTCACATCTTTTCATTTATCACACCTTTTTACGTTGATTTCCCCTCTTTCACGTTAAGCTTTGAAGTTGGCTCACAGGAATCAGTCAGAGCTTAAAGGGAATCCTTTAATCTTAAATCCAAAATCTGCTGCTTTTGAAGGATTAATTTGAGGAGATAAAAAGGCTGCAAATATCGATGAGTCAGGGTTTTTTAATGAGTCATTTTTCCCTCTACGTTCAACAAATTTAAAGTAAAATGCATTTACTGGCATGTTGAGAACTTTTTAGATCCGTTTTTAATTTAAGAGTGATAAACTCACTATCAGGACAATAACTCGCATTAAAATATTCACTTAAAGGACTGGGTAAAGATAATTCATAACCGTACTCATTTTTAAATATCTTTATTTTGATTCAGAAGTTTTAAATTCATTATTCTATATCTCTTTCTGATATTTGTATTGTATGTATTCATTTTAAACTTTTCATTTTAACCAAGTCCTTCTGGAGGCTGATGTTATGAAATGGATACGACTGAAAAAGCACCGACTGTCTGGATCAGTTTATTGTATTTGTAACAAAATAAAATTATTTAAATTGTGAGATTAGCAGACATGTGAAAAACTTTCCTCCTTAAAGCTTTTCATGCTACACATCAGAATAATGTGACAAAGTTTACCAGACATTTTTTATTTTAACTCAAACGTAAACTAAAAAAACTAAACACCAATATGGCAACACCATTTGACCAATAATAATAATAATAAACAGAGAAATTAACTAAATACAGAAATACATTTTAAACAATAAAAAGAACATAAAAATAAATCAAAACACCAACACCTGTTGACTGCAATTCTCATAAACTTATAACAACAAACTTCCCCGTGTATGGAGAGCCAAAAGAGCCCAAATTAATACATAATTAAATTTAGAATTAAAGTAATTAAATTATTCAAATGAAAATATTAAATATTTTAATCAGCTGTTATAAGTTTGCATTATGATTTAATGGCATATTTAATAAATGAATTGCATCTTGTGAATAAATTATTTAATTTAGGATTTATTTCTGTCATGACAGATGTAGTTAATGACTTAATGATGCATGTTTTTCTTACTTAATGTTGTCACTTTTAGCTTGATGAATATGAATAGGAGCCAATCAGTCAAATAACATTTCAATAAGTTATTTTAACGTGCATTTTATAATGACTAACAGATGAGATTTTACACACACACACACACACACACACACACACACACACACACATANCTGTTAAGTATAAAACACATTTATTATTGTTTAAACTCTTTACGATGCAGTTTTGTATAATATTTTCTTTAGTGATCACTTGCAGTTTCAGGGTACAGCGCAGGTTTTAGGGTTTGTTGCTTTATTTAACAGCCGACTGAGGCTTCAGCTGATAAACATTTTGCTGCATCAATTTGTGCCGCAGTGACATGGACCGCTGCATCATCTGGAATACCAAAGTGCATCTTGACAGAAAATTTTTCCTATTTATTTTCTTCACTGGAAAATTTCCTTCAAAACTTTCCTTTTGTTTGTTTTGTCGGTCAAAAACTTTCCAGCAGGTCAAAAAGTGAGCAGCTCTGCAGCCAAACAACCAGAAGAATTGCACCAATTTGGTGAAATGTAAATAGGTCCATTCGTTTAAATAATTCATATTTTTATTGATTATTTCAATCCCATTGTGTCATGACTTTAAAGAAACTGTTGGAAAATCTTTAAAATGTGGTGGAATTAAAGTAACAGGGAGACAAAAGGCTCATTAGCTGTCAAACACTGGATGGTGGTTTTAGATGCAAACTTATGTTTCAATGTTCCTTCAAAACAAAATAATGATTTGAAACCTGCATCGTTTTTTTAATTAAATTTGAAAAACATCTAAATGTGACAAAAAGGCAAAGTAAGAAGAAATAAATGGAGGGCAAAATAATTTTCCACAGCACTGATTTCAACCACTTCTTTATTTTATCTGTTCAGTTTAATTCCAGTCAGCTGCTGCTCAAACACACATGATGCTGATGTCTGCAAGAGCTTCTGGGTCTTTTGTTTAAAATGCCAAGAGTTTAAACCACAGACGATTATTTTCCCATTAAAGCCGTTGGGACGTAGAATTTGCATCGGCCTCCATTAGGCCTCTGTGAAAGCTTTCATGGAGGATGAATCAGGACGGATGGAGTGAAAGGAGGCTGACCGTCAGTAAGCTTCCTTCTGCTTTATTCCTCTGAGTGAAAATGCTGCGGTTCAGATCAGCAGCGTCACAGGAGCCGTTTCTCTATAAAAACCCAGCTGGAGTTTACTGAAGGTCCCGCCAGTGGATAATGATAATCCAGCTGTAAATGAGTTAAACGTCCACATCTTTCTATTCATCTTAGTTAATCTCTGTATATGGTCTCCTGTTAATAACTGCAGCCTTTACATTTTCAGTTTCCACTGCATTCTCAGATTAAAATCTGGACATTTTTACAGCTTTACAGCATGATATAGAGAATTATTCTAAGTAAACAATTCTCTAATATTGATGAAAATGTACTAGTTCCATTGTTTAACTTACAACAAGACATTTTTAACATGTTATACATTAATTTATCTGTTTATAAGACAAATACTTTTTCATCAACATTAAGGAAATATTTACTGAAAACGCTAAAAAGTTAGATTTGTCTTATTTTAAGCATACTAAGATATTTCCACTAGAAATTAGACCAAAAATACTTGGAAAGGTTTTGTGTTTTAGCAGTGAATTAAAAGAAACTGAATTATAATCTCAGCATTATAATTATAATATTTATTAACCTGTAGCTACAGATGCAACTATTCAGTGTCCAAATTTCATATATTAACTCTTTAGTGTTTTTACCAACGTTTCACTGCACAGTTCTACCAAGTCTTTGCTAATTGCTGCTGGCTAGTCTGAAGGAGCTGATTTGAGGAGTCGTGGAAACCTGGGAAACTGCAGCTCAGAGGAGGAACTTTGCCTCGAAGGCGGGGCTAGGCCCACCCAGGCGTTTAACAGCTGAACAGTTGCCATAGAGATTAAAGGATTTCTCAAACATGCATAAAAAGAATCAAGGAAACACTCCAGGTTTGTTTCTGATGAGGGAATAACATTATAACATGATGGAAATAACACTGCCCCTTTAAGTGAAAACTCCATCACAGCTGCAGTGACACTGGAGTGAAACCCCAAAACTCGAGCATGAACTGAGCGCCTCAGTCGTGATTCAAAGGGACGTCGGCTTAATTTACTCGACTAATTAATGTTTCTGTAAAAGCTGCTGAGTCAGCAGTTCAGAGGATTTCCCTGAGCCCCAGAGGAAGACGTGGCTGGATGTTTATGGAAACTGTTAATCGTTTTAACTGGTAGTAACATTCAGATTAGCTGAATTACAGCGCGATGCAGCTTCATGCATTTTTACTGGAGCCTGAAGCTGTGAAAGTGAAAGTGATTGGACTCAGCCATTTCTGGCTCCATTTGGAAAGAAACCCTGAAGAGAGATTCTGCTTTTTAGGGAAGAGCAGCTCTGACTGCAGGACTGAGGCTTTTACACTGAAAATAATGTTGCTGTAAACCTCATGATGCCCCCAACCATCCANAGTTATGATTAAAAAAATTCTGCTCTTCCCTCCAACTTTCTGATGCCCCTCTACTGCCCCCTGGCGGACGTCAAGTCGAAAAACAATGTTAGAAAGTACCGCTTTCTGCTGAGACCTATTTAATTTAGGGGCTTTAGCATAAAGGGAGTCGAGTACAAAAGCAAGCCACACTTTTCAGTGTCTTTTTCCTTTTTAAAAACTGCTTTATGTTGGTCTGTTGTGAGAAAGCTACAAATGTCATCATATTTCTGGATGTGCTGTGACATGTTTTCCATAACATCCTTATTCCTGGTTTTAAGTCCCTTAAGGCTGAGATTTCTCTGCTGAATCCTCTTATTTGACATTTCCTCTCACACCTCTGGCACCATGACACTGATATGTCTGAACTGTTGCCCAGACTTTCTAATAAAAATTCCTCGGGGTGATTTGTAACGTTAACATCGATGTTAGCGTCTCGTCCTAGCGCGGCTTCACAGAGCAGAGAGTGAGATTTCTCCGTCTCGCAGCTTTTTTTCTGCAGTTTTCCTGCATCTGACACACAGGTGTCAGAACAGATATCATCTTTCTGCTCTCCACAAAGGCAGCAAAATTGCTCACGATTCTCTTATGCTTTCTGCACCTGTTTGTGTGCAGAGCTGCAGCTCATGCTGCTTCAGCTGCACTTTCAACACCATCCCTAAAAGCTCTCATCACACAGTTTTGCCACGCAGTTCAACAAAAGCAAAAATTGCAATACTGTAAGTTCTTTGTTGTTTTATATCGGAAAGTCAGATACTGAGTAGGAGTTCCAAACTTTGCTGATTTTCCCTTTTTCATCTAAAAAAGTCCTGCTGTTTTGATCAAGCTGAGGAAAACTCTGACTATTGTCCAGGAGGAAGTCATTCTGCTCTTAGCGCGGGGAAACACTTTGACAAAATGAGTTCAAACAACAGAAAATTCTGGTCTTTGTTTGTAGTTGTTGACTGGAGCTGTTCTGAATCTTTGTGAAAGCATCGTGTCACTCTGCTCCTCCTCAGGCTCCATCTGCGCTCAGCCAGCCAGGCCAACATGTGGGCACCCATCCAAGCTTACAGTTCGAAACAATTCCCCACAGAGCCAAAGGTAAAAAAAATAAAAAAGGCTTTTTGTTATTTTACAGATAAACTCCAACTTTCACAGAGACACAGCAGAATAGACTGATAAAACTTAAGAATAGATGCAGTTTTGATTTGCAAGCCCTGGCTTTCTGCACTTAGCTGTGAAAAGTAATTGTGCTGTTTGTTAAAATAATTAATGGGCTTAACAATTTTTTTGTTACTGGAAACCGTCCAGAATCAGAGGGAAACTTGAAAGCCTTCACCACTTTAAGGTGTTGATTCCTTAGAGAAAGTTCCTCAAGAAATGTCCCGTCTTTCCCCAAAATAAAATTATATAAAATATAATGCAAGACGTCACAGCTGCAATTAAAGCTGGGAGATAAATCAGTTTTATTGATTTGTTTAATTCTCTGTTTGATATTCATTTTTTGGAAAAATCTGGATTTTTTTCCTCAAATTTTGTATCTACTATCTTGTTTTTTCATCTGACTGACATAAAAGAAAGTTTTTGATAATATTTTCTCTCACCCATAACTTCAATTTGAGAAAAGAAAAGCCGAAAAACAACCAGAAATCGAATTTGGTATGAAAAAAATCTGAGATTTTGTTTTTAAAATCTGAAAAAAAAAAATGAAATGAACAACTTTAGGGGCAACCAGGTTAGAGACGTTACCTCCGGGAATAAGAGGTTATATAAGTAACACAGCATGTCAGGTCAGCTGAGGTGAACAATAACAGTCACATTAGATA
>NW_006799959.1:520789-522064 GCF_000485575.1 Poecilia formosa
TCGCCCAGCCCTTTGTATAGTTACAATTATAGGTAGGAGTTTTGTTTTTGATGACAGAGATGCAGAAAAGGAAAGTCAAAGAAATCATAAAAACAGGTTGGCTTGTTTTTCATCCTCAGAGAGCCAGTTGGACATCCGACCTCTCAAACTGAAAGGTTTCTGTAGGAACTGGCATTCTTCAAAGCGTGTCTTTTACAAACCCTGAAATTGGCAGTTCAAGCAATTGTGCAATTTAGTTTCTGCCAAAAGACCAAAAGAGGAGTTCTCCCAGATTTCTCCCCAGATCTGCACTCTGCGCTCCTGAAAGTCAGAAAGACTGAAAAAAAAATGAAATATACAACTTTAGTGGCAACCAGGTTAGAGACGTTACCTCCGGGAATAAGAGGTTATATAAGTAACACAGCATGTCAGGTCAGCTGAGGTGAACAATAACAGTCACATTAGATATGTGTGCACATGTTAGTGCACAGCTGTGTTTAACTAAACATTTTATGAGCTCTTGCACAATTTAAACCCTTTAATAATTATGTTGCTTCTCAAAAAGAATTAAAACTTTAAATGTTGCACGCTATAAATGAAACAGCAAGTGAAAATCTAACATTAAAATCTTAAAAAGAAAAGAAGTAAAGTTAAAAACATATATAACTGTTTGGGTCACTTATAGACAGGAAGGTTTGAAATTTCAACAATAAAAATGGTCAGAGGGAAGGTTATTCATATTTCCAAACAAAATGATGGTTTAAATCCTTTTCTGAGCAACACAAAGGACTAAAGGATTATTTAGTTGAAATCAACTCAATAAAAGAGAGGCATTCGTAAAGAAACACCTCCTGACTGGATGAAACCGAACAGTAAAACAAAAGAGAGGCATTAGCTTGGCGCTACGCACACAATGAAAATAAACACTGTAAATATAAACCATGTCATTAAACTGCTGCATTCAAGAACAGATTTAGCTGTGGTTAATCACAGTGCAGCAGTGAAGTGTGACGCCTTAAACACACGTTGACCTGTCGACGTCACACCAGCACTGTAAAAACACACAAAGGCGTCTGATGCGACGAACACAAGGCCACATGTTAACCTCACCAGGTCATTTTGATGATCATTAAAAGGCTATTCTTGACATTTATCTGGATGATTTTCAACATCTCTTAAAAATAATCTGAAACAGGGCCGGCACAAGCCTTTTTGAGAGGACCAAAAATTTCAATAATAAAGTTAAATTAACCATAAGTAAAACAAAAAAAGTATAATTATATTTCAACCTTAATC
>NW_006799959.1:524498-527035 GCF_000485575.1 Poecilia formosa
GAGTTAGAGCCGGACTAAGCGGCTTTATAACCAGCAGTACAGCCGAGTTAGAGCCGGACTAAGCGGCTTTATAACCAGCAGTACAGCCGAGTTAGAGCCGGAGTTTTGTTAAGAAACCCAACAAACGGTGAACATCATCAATTAATAGCACAGCCATCATGCTACTCTTAAACTTTCATTGTGTCCTGATTTAATAAACTGCACCCGTTGAGCACACAAAGCCATTCCTGCGCTAAGCAGCAACTAATTTAATTAGTAAGTTAACTTTTCATCAAACCCATTAATTGCTCTTCATTATGTGCTACAGTCATTTACACTAAATTTGTCCTTTTGTTCCTAAGTAATTTATTTAGAAATACCAATAATCAGCCCAGTATCTGAGGGTGCCTGTTCTATACATCTTCAGAAACGAATTGGCGATGCCTCTGATCACACGTCTGAAGACAGACGGCTGCCTCTGTGGCTCTGCTGCTGGTTCTGCTGCTGCTGGTTCTGAAACCAGCTGGCTTTCTTCATGGGTTACCTCTGCAGATGGCTCCTCGTTCTGCTGGTGCTGGTTCTGCTGGTGCTGGTTCTGCTGGTGCTGGTTCTGCTCCTGGTTCTGCTGCTCCTGGTTCTGCTGCTCCTGGTTCTGCTGCTGCTGGTTCTGCTGCTGGTTCTGCTGTTGCTTTATTTCCTCCTGTTGTTTCTCATTCAGCATTTTGATCAGCTGTTCCACTTTCCGCTCCAGGGCAGCGATTCTCCTCCGTAAAGTCTTGTTTACCTCAAACAGTTTTTGTAATTCTAAGTTTTTCTCCTGAAGCTGCTTTTCTTGTTCAAGTTTGATGTTCGCAATTTGTACCTTCAGCTCCTCGCTTG
Organism: Poecilia formosa; assembly: GCF_000485575.1. NCBI lineage: Eukaryota > Metazoa > Chordata > Actinopteri > Cyprinodontiformes > Poeciliidae > Poecilia > Poecilia formosa. Next base: position 525,357 of record NW_006799959.1, read on the forward strand.
CTTTAAGGAGAGACTGTTTCTCAGCAGCCATCACGCTGATTTGATTCAAGATGGCACGAAGTTTCCGTGTCTCTTGCGCTAAGGCCTCTGAAGAGAGTTGCATTCTCTCCTCGTTCTCGGAGTCAGAAGATGACGACTTGCTGTTTTGACTCATTGTTGCTGACATTGTTCTGACTGGACAAATCCAATAAGTGTTCAATATTTTCCTGTATTTATTCGTTAGGAATTGCCTTTTTGAGTTCAATAATTGTTCAGAAAAGATCCTTCTACTTGTTCTGTCTATTCTGCAAAATGTTCATCTGAAGAGCAAATGGTTACCAAGAATTCAGGAACGCAGCTTTGTGATGTCACAGTGAAAAGCGTGATGTCATAAATTGATGTCACTGCCTCAGGAGAACAACTAGAAAACTGCTGAAGTTTGAATAAAAACAATTTGTATTTTCTATTTCAAATTGTGAAACTAGTAAAAAAAAAACATAAAATGCAAATAAAAATGTTATAAACCAATTATTTTTATATAAAACATTTAGTTATCAATGAAAAAGTGAATTGCTTTTGAGCCAGTGATGTTTCCTGGAGATCTGGAGATTTAGGACAGCTATGGTACATTTATATAAAAATTATTAGTATTCTGTTGTATTTTATTGTTTATTTCTAGTTTCACAATTTCAATATATTTTTAGGTACCTACCTACCAATAATATACAAAAAAGGACAAAAATATTGTAAAACATGAATGTCTATATTTTTTTCTTTTGCTGTTTTTATATGTGTGTATATTAGAATGGGGTGATCATTACAAAAAAGATCACATTTTTATAATCAAATGTGTGTAATTTTTGTAGTTATATATAGATTAATGAAGAAGGCCCACTTTATAAAAAGCAATTATACTACATTCACATAATATATACATTTATATGAAAATATGCATTCATGTATTTTCTTCCCTGGCTAACCAGATATATGAAGAAATCAAATAATATTGAAAAAAATATATATAAACAAAACATATTCATCCATATTCCAGTCAGGTTATATTTCTTCCAAAATTTTGAAGGGTATGTTTAAATTTGTAACCCATTTGTTACTTATGTTGGTTTTATGTTTTCTATGGTTTTAAGGCTGATTTCTATTGTGATTTGTGATTTTATGTCTGTGAAAAGCACTTTATAAATAAACTTTACTTAATTACTCTACAGAAGAACAGAAGTGGAAAACAATGAAAAATAGAACAATTAAGGAACACCAAAAATGACAAAATTCCATAACCAAACTCAAACAACCCCAGATCCTGACAGCATCTTTGTTTTTGCTAAAAAAAAAAGGATGACAAGACAATTTATTTGCATGCTTGTTATTATTATTGATATAAATGTTACAGACAGCACCGACTGTTGTCACCGTAGTGACAGAAGACAGGAGGAGAGAAAGAAGTTCCCTCATATTCCAGATGTTGCTGCTGTCTTATGTGGATCAGGCTTTTCTCCAGTGTGGGTTCGCTGATGACGTTTCAGCGTTGAGGAATTTTTGAATCTCTTCTCACAACGATCGCAGCTGTAAGGTTTTTCTCCAGTGTGGGTTCGCTGATGACGTTTCAGCGTTGAGGAATTTTTGAATCTCTTCTCACAACAATCGCAGCTGTAAGGTTTTTCTCCAGTGTGAATTCGCTGATGACG
>NW_006799959.1:527045-530537 GCF_000485575.1 Poecilia formosa
TCTGAAACGTTTCAGACATTTGTCACAGCGGTGTTTTTTCTGCAGGCTCTGGGTGGGCTGATCCTGCTGTCCATCGCTGGGACCATCTGAGGCTTTGTCTTCATGTCCACCTGGGTTTGTGCGGGTTTGGTTCTACGAAGGGAAGTACAGTAATTATAACCAACAATAAATATGATACACAAACACTTTGATAGCCAACAGCTTTTCTGCTTTGCATCCTAACACATCTCCCTGTTAGTTTAATCAAGTGCAAGAGAATAAATGTGCCTTTCTCTCAGGTAGACTGGAGATCTGGAACCTGCGGCCCCACCAGTGGCTCTTTGGACATTTTATAATGGCTCCTAATAATGTGGTTAAAAATGCAGAAAAAACAACTGATGGTCTTTTAATCTAGGCATAATCACAAAAGTACATTTTAATGACTGAAGTTATATAGCGCTTTTCCAGTCATTTTGACCACTCACAGCACTTCACATCCACCCATTCACACACTAACACTCACATTAATACATCAGTAGGGGTTAAGTGTCTTGCCCAGAGGTACATCAACATGGACCAGGAGGAAGCTGGAATCGAACCAACAACCTTCTGATCACTAAACAAACACTCTACCCACAGAGCCACAGTCATCAGCAGTACACAACAGGACAATTGCATTGAATTTCCACAACAGAAGGAAAAGTTCCAGTTATTTTTTATTTTTTTATATCTTTTTCTTGTCATTGAGCTGAAAACTATCCTATAATTTTACTTAACTCTCCACAAATATTTTCATTGTTATGAATGATGATTTGAAGGCAGATTCAGGTTTTAATGTTTACATTTAACCATTTTAGTAATTAATATATTATTCAAGTGTTTTATGATAAATAACCATTTGTGAGGACAGGGAAGTCTGTGAATCCGGGTGGAAGGTTCGTTCCTCCAAGCAGTGGGTTAGTTTGTGCGTCACCTCAGGAAAACAGACTTTACAGCTGAAGAGGGAAGAGCTGATCAGGTTCTTGGGGAAAGGTTATTGTGTGGTAATTTGGGCGGGGTAGTCTCTGGATTAAAACCGTTGTTGGGGGTAAAATCTTTGATCACTTTGGGAGTCAGATGTTCTGAGAAGTGTGATCTCAAAGATATGATTCATTTTTCCTCGCCGACTCTTTTTGTGCTGGTTTATTTCTTCGCATACAAATCTAAGGGAGGTTTACTGATCTCAGCAACATCCTATAGATTTATGTCAGATTTATGTGTCATGATGATTTGTTGGGATTAATTGAGAACCCAAATACAAAACAACGGAAACGTGCAGTGAATAATAAAAAAGGTTTAATAAAAACAATGAACAAAAAACTGACCAAAAATCCACAAAGGGCAAACTACAAACAAAATCCAAGAGAGCGGAACAAAAACCGAAACACCACAGATCAAACCAGTGATGAGAACATGGGGAGGATGAGAGGAAGTGACAGGAGGAACCAGCGAGGAGTGACTGAAGGAGAGGTGCTTCAGTACTGGGAGGCTGAATGCTGACACAAAGGACCGGGCTAATGACCAACAGGTATGAGGGGAGAGAGAGAAACTGAGGAGGAACACTGGGGACTAAATGAATCTAACATAAAGGAGAACTGAACCAACGAGACATGATGAACTAGAAGAACTAACAAACGACTGAACTACGGCAACAAGACGGATCTAACCAAAGAAACGTGAAATACTGAAACGAGAATATTTAAGAAGGCACCAAACCAGAGTAAAACTAAAACCAGCTTCTCAAAATAAAACAAGAGGAACTAAGAAACACAGAAATAAACAAAACCCAATCAAACAACTAGATGTTTGTCAAAATGACAAGTCATTTAACATTTGTGGCTCTAAAAAAAGTGTTGGGTTTTTTATCTGGACTGAAGGCAAAAATGGTTTCAGATCGTTTTTGTAAGCTTAAACACCTTTGGGTTTCGTTAGGTCAGGTCACAGGGCAAGAAAGACATACAGGACCAACAACCATGCACACACACACACACACACACACTTATAGTAATTCTGTGTATATATGATGCATATATTGTTTCCATGGAGACAAGTTGTTTTGATATTTTAGATCTTAATGTAACCATATTTGTAACAAATGACTACATTTGTTATGTATTGTTTTGTAAATGTCACTTCTTTTAAACCAAGCTGCATTCGTATGTGTGCCTCTGTGTATATACGAGCATGAGAGAGCTAAAGAGAGAGGAAAACACAGAACTATTTATTCACAACAGGCCCCCTGTTGGGGTGGCAGAAATATCACCCCACAACAATCAATAAATGTGGTGCATATGGATCCTGAGCTAAATATGGCGGACCGCACCCCATAGCCCCCCCCAACCCGGACCGCCATGTCTCTGGTAACGGCCTGCAGTGTTTTCAGAGAACCCAAATTAAAATAAATGTCATGTTTTGAGGTGTGGCATGAAGCCAGAGTACCCAGAGAAATCCCATGCATGCACAGAGAGAACATTCAAACTAAATGCAGAAAGACGATTAGAAACAAAAAAGTAGCACTTAGTTTCACACAAGTTTTAATAACCAACCTCTTCCAGTGATGCCTTTTCTTCCGCTCCAAGTTTCTCCATTTCAGTTCTGCATAAAACAAACATTCATAATATGTAAAATTGAATTGACAATATTTGCATAGCAGTTTCAGAAATAGTTGAAACCAGATATTTATTAGAGGCAACCTGATTTCACACATTATGATTTTAAAGCAGTCTTAACTTCCTGCTTTATGTCAGCCAGGATTAAATATATTCCCTAATTTCTCAGAAAAGTTTTCATTTCTGTTTTTAATTTAGAACGTTTTCATAAGCTAACTAAGCATTTAAACAGATGCTTTGTAATCTTTTACCACTTTTAACAGAAACAAATGAGAATCCTGGAACAGAGGGATGATTTCTGCTTCACACGTTTAAGTCTTAGTAATGACATGATTCTACAAAGTGAAATATTAAACATCAGTATGAATTATTACAAATATATGTGATAAATAAATAAGCCTTTACTTACCGTTTCTTTGAGCCACCTCTTCAGATTATCTTTGTCATATTTACATTTGACAGATGCTCTTATGGTTTCCATGGTAACATTGTTCAAAGGGTTACAGCTCCATAAACATTTAACTCTCTATGTATTTTTTAAAACAAAACATTCAGCCATCTGATTATTCTAATTACACACTTTATTCTTTTGTGCACCAGAAAGTTTCACTTAGGGGGCGTTTACACGACAACGATCCAACAAAAACGGCACTTTTGTTCCGTTTTTGTTGGATCGTTTACACGATAACGTTCTAATTACGATCTGTGTTTACACAGTAACGGTACACATCGAAAATGTGTAATGTCCTGCCACACCACTAGTTGGTGCTAGATTCTTTGAAACTTAGGTGCGCATGCGTAAAAAAGGAGTTGTACCTGAAAGCTGTTACAACCGTTAAGATGGCAGCGAATAAAGTATTAATAA
>NW_006799959.1:530547-556831 GCF_000485575.1 Poecilia formosa
ATCACAAAAGGACATTTTAATGACTGAAGTTATATAGCGCTTTTCCAGTCATTTTGACCACTCACAGCACTTCACACTAGAGTCACATCCACCCATTCACACACTAACACTCACATTAATACATCAGTAGGGGTTAAGTGTCTTGCCCAGAGGTACATCAACATGAACCAGGAGGAAGCTGGAATCGAACCAACAACCTTCTGATCACAAAACAAACACTCTACCCACAGAGCCACAGTCATCAGCAGTACACAACAGGACTATCATACAGGACCAACAACCATGTACACACATACAGGCACTCACGCGCACGTGCGCGCACACACACACACACACACACTTATAGCAATTCAGAGAACCCAAATTAAAATAAATGTCATGTTTTGAGGTGTGGCATGAAGCCAGAGTACCCAGAGAAATCCCATGCATGCACAGAGAGAACATTCAAACTAAATGCAGAAAGACGATTAGAAACAAAAAAGTAGCACTTAGTTTCACACAAGTTTTAATAACTAACCTCTTCCAGTGATGCCTTTTCTTCCGCTCTAAGTTTCTCCATTTCAGTTCTGCATAAAACAAACATTCATAATATGTAAAATTGAATTGACGATATTTGCGTAGCAGTTTCAGAAATAGTTGAAACCAGATATTTATTAGAGACAACCTGATTTCACACATTATGATTTAACAGTCTTAACTTCCTGCTTTATGTCAGCCAGGATTAAATATATTCCCTAATTTCTCAGAAAAGTTTTAATTTCTGTTTTTAATTTAGAACGTTTTCATAAGCTAACTAAGCATTTAAACAGATGCTTTGTAAACTTTTACCACTTTTAACAGAAACAAATGAGAATCCTGAAACAGAGGGATGATTTCTGCTTCACACGTTTAAGTCTTAGTAATGACATGATTCTACAAAGTGAAATATTAAACATCAGTATGAATTATTACAAATATATGTGATAAATAAATAAGCCTTTACTTACCGTTTCTTTGAGCCACCTCTTCAGATTATCTTTGTCATAATATTTACATTTGACAGATGCTCTTATGGTTTCCATGGTAACATTGTTCAAAGGGTTACAGCTCCATAAACATTTAACTCTCTATGTATTTTTTAAAACAAAACATTCAGCCATCTGATTATTCTAATTGGGGCCTGCCATAGCATATGACACGCTGGCAGCAAAACTCTGCAGGTGTATAAAAATGACTCAAATAAATTTTAGGACTTTGCTTCAGCAACACTTGTAAAACCTACAAAAAAAATTTCTGCAAAAAACAATCATATTCAATCATGGATCATAATATTGGGAGTTTTGTTTGTGTTAACCAGGTTAACATAGCCGTCACTAAATATAAGCTTTTTCATAAAAATAGCTCTAAAATTGATAAATAGGCAATAAATAAATAGGAGAATAAATAGAGAATAAACAGGTCTTAAAATAGTTTTTAAAAAGTTTATTACAAACGTTAGGATTGCTGTATTTCAGGTTATGGTATTTATTTGGTAAAAGACAAACAAACAAACAACAAAAACAACTAAACGGTTAAGTAGTGTTGGGTCCGGCAACACCGATGCATCGGCGCATGTGTCAAGCCCATAGACCAAACCCCGTATCGGTGCGCGTATTGGTTTCAGGAAGTCACTTGACCGATACAGGAACTGTTTCGAAATGACATTACGGCGCCAAACTGAGTTTATAAGGAAGCGAATCTGTCAAATGCAGTTACCAAACAAATTCTTGATCTTTTACGGTGCAGCGTCAACTATGGAGCAGCCTCAAGGCAAATGAAAGGTTTCCGCAGTGTGGGACCATTTTGATATTACATCGGAAAATAAATTTTGCATTTTGTTGTTGTTTCATCCAGTTCTGGTCAGTGATCTATCTGAATCTAAATTCAGCTGAAATTGACTCTTAGTTTACTTTCATATTATGTTCTGCAGGTTAAGTGTCGCATATGTTTGACTAATCTGTCTTAAACTGTCTTATTTAAATAAATCCACCTCCTCAATGTTGAGGCATTATGAGGCCAGGCATGAGAATGAACTCCCAGATACACCTAGATAAACTCAGATATAGGCTACAGCCATTCTACAAATTACTCAGTTGCTTTTTATAAATTATTTCATATACAGTGTTCCCTCGCAGATTTTTTTGTGCAGTGTTTTTTTCACAGTGCATTGTGTTCTGTGTCCTGATTGGTAAAAACAGTCTTCTCTAACTGAGTGCCAATGACGTCACAGTATTTATATAAGTAGCTAATACAGATTGGCCATTCAGGAGATGAAAACTGAAACTTTGAATGCCTGCTGGAAAAAAGTGGCCAGAATTAGAGCAAAACCCGAACAGAGGCTCGCTTGACGAGACCCATCGCTCTGCCGTAGATACAGCTGTGAATCTCGCAAAGCAGCTTGGAGGAGACGCTTTAATGACATGACCCGATTGATGCACAAGCACATCTGCTGACCTGAAAACAGGTTTTGTTCTTTGGTTTCAGTGTAGAGTATTTAATTATGCTGTATAATAATTGTAACAAATAAAGGTACTTCACGGATTTCGCCTGTTCTTTTCGGAACGCAACCCCCGTGAAAAACGAGCGTTCAATGAAAATGTGTTTACTTCATTTTTTTTTCTACAGCAGGAGAAGTTGTGTCATAAAAGCGTAACAGGCTAAATTTCAAAATGTTGGAAAAACTTTTTATTTTATTTTATTTTTTTTATAAAAATTTGTGAGATAAAAAACAGTCCCCATGCATCCTCATTCCAAACAAATTCACTTAGATTTTCACTTTATGGTACATGTTCACATTATTTATTGACTGTATCTAAGAATATCAGACATATTTTAAATTTAACTGAAGATATGACATATTACAATACATAATATACAATAAAATACAAAGACTTAAATCTTAATGTGTAGACTAGGACATCAAATCACTACGTTGCCTGTAGGAAATTTTAATGTCCAGCAGGTGTCAGTATTCAGTGACACAGTATCAACACAGAATCAATACATTTTTGCTATGGGTCGAAACGATACATCCACCCATCACTACGGCTAAGTGTGAGTAAAATCTCTTATTCTGAAGGGTCACATGATGTGTAGCCCATGTGACTAGTTCCAGCCAACCGGGTTGCTATGTTCTCTGGCGCTACAAGCAGAAGAGAAAACGAAGAAGAAGCCAAAGAGTTGTGCTGTGAAAGAGAAAAATAAGAGAAATAGACAATTAAAAAGTCTACCGGATGTCTGAAAACCTTTTTCCATTTTTGGAGGAGGAGCTTTCCACATTTTTTTTTTCAACCTGACAACGTTCGGGACAGTGTTATACGTTACAGAACTGGACTTGGTGAGTTCTTAATTCCTGTGAAAAATATTGTTAGATACTTTTATTTAGTTGAGATGGACAGTTAAAGTAGCACATTTATGTTCTATGTTAAAAACTGCGTATGTAAAGGAGGAGCTGGTGTGGATGAAGCATCCCCCCTACACACACAAACACACACACACACACACACACACACGATGTTTAGCCGCCATATCGACGACTAAATTACATTATTCAGTAAGGAGCAAAGCTAAACAAACTTTTGTTATGCTTTGTTGGCTATTAAACCAGGCCTTTAAGGTTCTGCTGGAAAATTGGACCGGGAAATTCCGAGTCGATTGCTGAGTTGGATTCCGCGAGTGAGAAACAAGATGGCGAGCCGTAACCCAGGAGCCCTTTGACTTCTGCCTAGCAGGAGCTGCGCCCTCTGCTGGACATTGTGGATCATCCGAACTAGTATGACCTGCCCATGTTTTTCCTTCTGAAATAACAATGGATTCAGGATCTTCAGAGCGAAAAGACATCGAATTGAAGCACAGCTTATTCAGTCTTGCTGGATTGTTTTCTGTTGTGTTGCTTTTTTATTTTCAAACCACATTCAGTATCCATTGTTACAGTGTATGGAATGTAAAATTTTCTGTTGGGTTTAACATAGAAACAAGAAATGGTTAAATCAGGAAATAAAAAAAAATTTAACCTCTTTAAAAAAAATACTAAGTAAAATAGATTTAAAAGATTAAAAAAAACTGTACAGAAAAATAGATTAACAGTATCTGTGATTTGAACTTAAATAGAACTATAACCTACGTTAAATAAATAATATCCTTTAATACCTAACAGGTTTAGATTTCAAAACAGCGATTAAATAAAATATTCTGAAAGAAACAGAAACTATTCTGGATTGAATTTTGTGTTAATTGTATGTCAACTGTTTGCAATATTATTGTTTATTTTCTTTCAGCAAACAATAAACCGGCAGTTTAAATTTATTTTCTGGTCTGTGCTCATTAGTACACTTACACTTTTCACCACTCCTGTAGCTGAAACTAGCACTGGTCTTACTCTGAGTTCTAGTAACTGTAATAACATCGTAAGTGTTACATCTGTTTTTATCAAACAATTTTGTTGGAAGTTGCTGCTTGGAGTTCAGGAACATCGGTTGGCATGCAGGCTCCTGCAGGACCGTTTCATTCTGTAGTAATACTCCTCAGACACTAGAGGGCGCCACAGCATCGGTCATAAAATGGCTTCACTGTAAACACATTTGAACAATAATATAAATACCGCTTTGTTTTCACTGAAACATTAAGTTTTCTACTTATGTTGCCTTTCCCTTCCAGAAATATTTAAAATAATCTCATTACTTATAAAACCAAACCATTAAAATATATTTTTTAAATATACAAGATTGAATTATTAATAAATGTTAACTTTATCCAACCTCTCACCATTATTCACACACCAGCGACTTTATTTGCTACAGTTGTTTAAATTGTTGTTAATAGAGGTGTACAATACTGTGTATTTTATTATTCTAATTTATTCTATATCAATCTGAAACCATGTGAATACCAGGACGGTGTCGCTGATTTTAACACAGATGTATCAGCCTTCTGACCTTTAGGTGTTTGGTTCCTTTAAAGTTTATATTCTACAAAATACTTTAATAGCATATTTACACAATTAACAGAAACAATTGAAATGTGTGTGCATTTTTTCCTAAATAAAAAGATAAATAATTTGAGAGCAAATCAAAACAAAATCTTTTTTCAGTAAGAGTTGAGAAACTGCAGAACAAAAATTAAATGAAATTTAGATCTTGTCATGTTAGCATCGATCCGATATACCAACTTGGTATCAATATCATCCGTATTTAGCATCTATCACCACCTCTAGTTTCCAGCCAAATGCAAATGAAAGCATGGAGGTTCCTGGATGTGGTGAAGAAGATTAGCTGAAGTTCAAAACCTCAGAATGAGGAAGAAAGGAGACGTCTCAGACTTTGAATGTGCCATTGTTGTTGAAGTGAGACAGGCGGCCTGACGGCTGACCTGCTGCGATTTTCACAAACAACCTTTCCTCTGGCTTACAGAGAAATGCTCTATGAAGGAGAACGTCTCCAGTGAGGTTCTTTAGCTGGTTTATTTTAACACTTATTGAACTTTTTGATCAGGTTTTAATTGTAAATAATTACCGGTCAGTGTACGTCTACATATTGCAATAAAATAATGGAATATATTTTATTTTCCAAAGAATCAAATCAGAAGTTGGTTCAGAAACCAGATCTGGGCAGAGTTGAAGCACTACTTCAACTTATTTTACTCAAGTAAAAGTAAAAAGTATCTGTCCAAGAAATTAAGAGCAAAAACACATTTCAATCTGGAAAGACTCAGACGAAGAAAAAGGAACAATTAAAAGATTTAATGACAGCAATGAATAACAGTTCTTTGGTGCTCGGGCCCCGGCAGCTGATCTGAGCTGAGATTTGATGTGAACTCGATGAACATCCCGATAACCGATTAGGGATGCTCTCCCCCGGGGCCCGACGCTGGTGGAGGAGGTCTGGAAAGGGAGAGCCTGGAGAGCCGAAGGATGTGGGTGGAGAAGGGGCGGTGGTGGGCAGAACGCAGCTGGGAAGCGGCCGATGGCTTCGGTGTGGATCCTTTATGCAGAGCTTGACTGATGATTGGACACGCCGGGTGAGGTCCAGAGCTGAGGTCGGAGATGAGCATAACGCCGATGGGCGAACGGAGGGGATGGAGTCTTCCAGGTTGAATTTTCGCTATCAGCTACATTTGGTAAAAAGTACTCAAGTACTGATCAAATTATCAGTCATTTAATATTAAAAATATTACATCATTAGACGGACCGAAATATAAATTTAAGTGGAAATTTTGGTATTTTAAAGATGAAAATGACAATAATTCATGTAAGGAGCAAAAATAACAAATTTAAGAAAATACATTTTTTGAAATTTGTTTATTTCAATAAAAAAAATCTGCAGTTTTTTTTAACAGAAACTGCAGGTCTATGTCTGGTGAATTTTTGGTTAAAACATGTTTGTTTTTCATTCAGTGGGTAGAAAATACAGAATTTTTACTCAAGTTAGAGTAGAAATACTTCATAATAAAATTACTGGAAGTACAGAGTTGTGAAAATACTCCTAAAAGTAATTTTTTCAAAGAAGTTACTAAGGTAAATGTAATCAGTTACGACCCAACTCAGTCAGAATCAAGCCACCAGTTGCTACAAGTAAAAATCACCAGGACGCCGTCGGTGTTTGATGACCGTTTATTTTCAATATACATTTCATTTGAAAAATAGAAATTCTACAATAATCAATTTTTTCTTCTCTAGAAAGACTCATAAGTTAATTCAACAATAAAGTGTCAGTTTTCCTCTGCAGCTTTCTGACAGGCGGTGAACTAATAACTCCACTGGAAAACCTGCAGAGCGTTGAGTTTCCTCTCATGGGGATAAAAACGAGGATTTGGAGAGTGAAAGACGTCGTGTGAATAAAGACAGAGAGGACTTTCTGTCTGAGATGAAACCCACAGAAAGAGAACGGTCTTCACTTTTGGACCATCGTGCTGTAGTTAAAGGATAACCCTGGTGTGGTTCACATTATTATTAATCCTCTGTCTCATTATGACTGTGCACTTCACAGCACAAAGTCTTTAAAAAAATCCCACATAAGCAAAAGAATGGATTTGTTTTGATCTGTATATCATCACTTGGGTTCAAACTGCAAAGTTTACAGTTTTCTAAAACATTTTTCTGGGAAGTGTAACAAAAAAAAAAAAACATTTAAAATGGAAATACAACAAGTTGATCTACAGAACATTCATCCTTAAGCACAAACCAAAAGTAAAGGCTCCATTCTTTAACTGTGGACACTTTCCAATGCTTTTGTGGTTACACAAGAATAAAAAACAAAAGTGTTACATTTTATGTTTAGTGATGTCCAGGTCTGAGTGCAGCAATGAGGAAAAACGCCAGAGTTTTCCTCATCAGGACACGATAAACTCAAAATGGAAAAGCTGGAGAACACAGTGAAGTATTGAAAATAGAGGGATCAGAGTGAGCATCTGTAAGAAAACAGGATCTTTGTGTGCTAATATAGAGACGTCAGCAATGATCCATCAAGTTTGGAAGAATTATGATGAAATTTTCCAACAATCTTCCAGTTGGAGAAAAGTATCTTTGTGACTTTTTTCACATTTGCGGTCACATTTAAACCAATTTCAGAGTCCAGAAGGATATTTAAAACCCTAGATAGAGGTGCTATTTATTACCATTCACACAAGTCAAACAATTGAAAAGTATTCATCAATAAAAAAAAATTGGAAATGGAAAAACGTGTAGGAACACTGTTTACGTTTTCTGTCATAAATGAGCTGTTTGGTTTTATATGGAAGAAATATAATCTCATTTTTACACATTGAAATTATAACAATCTATTCTGTGCAATTATCAATTTAAAATGTTTACTTTAAATGCACAAGAAAAAAAATCACCTGCAAATGTTTCTTGGAAATGTAATTTTTCAAAAATGTTATTTTATTTTTGAAGGCAAATTTCTGCAGGTGAATTTTTTGCAGTGAATTTAAAGTGTAAAAAAAAAAACAATGACATAATTGAACAAGTTAAAAAATCAGTGTCAAAAATTCAATTTGTAAAAAAAAAAAATAATAATTCCAATCAGATTTTATTTCTTCCAAAATTTTTAAGGATACGTTTAAATTTAACTAAGCACTAAATGCAGGCTAGTAAATAATTTAGTTTATTAGTGATTTTCTTGTGTGTGGTTTGACCACCTAAAAATATCCTTTAATATATGTTAAAAAAGTGATTTAAACAACCCATAAATCAGATGACAGCTGATAAAATACACACATTCCTGCTGTGAACACAAGCCGTCATGAATATCATTTCCACATCATGTTTCCTGCATTTCTTCCAGTTCAAATTGATCCTTTATAGGCCACTTAGGTACAGGGGTTTATGCAGCACAGTCAAATATTTATATGATACGATTCCCTGTTTGGCTGAGAAAGGTTGGATGATTATGATGATCTTCTATCCACATCATAGAAAAATACACAGGAAATGTGACCGACATTTACACATGATCACTTTTTAAAAATCAACAGAAAACAAAAATATATTAATAAAAAAACAGTTTGGAAGAAAAGTGTAAAAGATTTGATTAGAAACAAACAGAAGCAATCAAATCAGCACACACAACTGTGCTCTGTTAATTTATAGTTAATTATATTAAATCTCTATTTTACTTCCTTTACAAGCTATAATACAGCACATTTCTTAAATTATTGCAACTCTAGGAAAGGACAGGAAGAAAATATCAAAACTCCAAGAATCATTTGTTCGTAATAAGATTTGAATCTAAAACAAGAGGTAGAGCTATAAAAACATAATTTTCCTGCTACAGGAAAATGTTAGAGTAGTTCAGTTTATATAAAAAAATCTGAAAGGTCATTTGTATTTATACATAAATATGAGTATATAAAAAGAGATGGGACTGCACTCCATGTTTAGTGAGAGCGCTGCAGCATTTACTGTGGCAGCAGTTGCATAGATCAGCAGTAAGGAGTTAATTTAATCAACAAGTGAGACTGGAGGTGTGAGAGAAATGCCAACATGAAGGTGAAGACAGAAGTACTTAAAAATGATCCCTTTTTCAGTCCCAGCAATTCAAAACAAACCTCTTAAAGTCATAAAAGAAGCAAAAAGTTAAGACTAATTTGACAGGAAGCTGCAGGTTGGTGGTCTACAGCGACGTTTCGGATCCCCGGCCCCTCCAGTAAAACGTGTCTTCGTCTTCCGGCTCCATGTCTATCCTGATCTGAGGCACTGACTTCAGCGGGGTCATCTCCGGGCTGAAACACAAACCCCAGCTGTCAGGACACAAACGACAAAAACTGAAACTGTCTGAATTTATCTGAAAAATGCTCTCCTAACAGGGACCTGTAACGCAAAATTCACATTTTGAATGTTTTTACTTTTCCATTTTGGTCTAAAAAACCCCAACCAGACGTGTTTTGGTGTCTGGAAAATAAGACCTTCTGAATGTAACATCATCAGTAGGCAATGCGCCATTACCTAGCAACCCCAGCAGAGTGCTGCCTGTTACCTAGTAACCCCAGGATAATTCTAGAACATTTGGTCAGCTGGTTTTACCCGCTGTACAATGGCTGCTGGAAAAGACGCGTTTTGGTGTTGACTCAAAATTCAGAAACCACATGCTGCATTCCGTTTGGTTGTGCAGGAGGATCTACTAATGCTTTTCAAAGATGTACTGTTGTATAATTCCGCATCAGTTTGCAGCCAGTGAAAATGATGACTTGTGGAGACGTGGCCAGCAGCAGCTTATTTGGATGTAAGGTGACAAAATGCCCTAAAACGGCTCATTCTGAATAATAAAAAGAAAGAATAATCTGAATAATAAATAAGTCACATTTAATTCTAGGATTTCATTTAGTAAAACAGAAATAAACTGACCAGGTCTTCACCAGCTGCTAAAATTATTTAAATCTATCTATGAGTACAAAATACAAACAACAGATTCCATGCTGTCACTATTTGTTAGAGAAAACAGAAAAACTGTGAGAAAAACCAAGTACACCCCATGAACAGTAGAACTAGCTTTAGCAGTGCTGTTTTCTGTTTAATTTATTCACAACAAAGTTTCAGTGATTTCTTCCAAACTTTGACTGCCAATGGCTGCAAAGTGAATCTGTTCACTACAGAGATGGACGGCTGGTTTGTTGTCATTTTTAGAAATATTGTGGTTTATTTATACGCAACTTTACAGAAATGTTTTTGCCATTTTCATTTTCTGATGGTTTTTCCATGAAATCCTTCGAATTAAGCCAAACATCCAGTCTTTTTCTGCCAGTGACAATTCTAACAAATATATGAAAACACTTTCATAAAAGTCACATACTCTAGCTTTAATCTAAACAAATAATTAATATTTAATCAACAATTCAGCATTTTTCAGGCACCAGACAAATCTTTGCCAAAAAGAGTTAATGATTACACCAACAGATAATTATCTACAGAACACAGCTTGTAAAAAAGTGAAGTTTGTTTCACGATCTTCATCCGCAACAGAAAACATATCAAGAATATTTCATATGTGGCTCAACTTCCTGTTTTATGCTGCTTCAAAAAAACAAACAAACACAAGAAAAGAAAGAGGTAAAACGAGGAAATGATTTAAAATCTAGAACCTTTGGATGCCAGTCTTACTTTAGGATTTTCAACCCTGAACTGTAATCATATTTTTTCGGAGATATCTGTACCTCGGGTCGTCAGAGTTGGAAGCAATTTGGCTTCAGATTCGACCAACAGGATTATGTTTAAACAATCCCACATTCATACAAAGTTCAACATGACTGACATGACCAAACAAGGTCAAAGGTTTTGTTCTCTAATTTTCAGAAATCAATTTAACTTTCAGATAACAGTTGGTGACAAGCATAAACCCTGCAGGAAGGCCAGCAAATCACAAATCGGAAACATACCCATATGGACCAAACAGTCAGATATATGTGGATTTTGAATTTTAAAAAGTTGGATATAGGTCACATTTAAACAAAAAAAAGTTAGGTACGGGTGAGCTGCATTTAGAAGAATCAGATGTAGGTTGCATATGACCAGAAAATGATACAGGACACATTTAAACAAAAAAAATGTGCATATAGGCCACATTTTGATGAAGAAAAGTCAGATATGGGTCACATCTGAACTGAAAACAGTCGGATACGGGTCGTATTGGAACAGAGAGAGTTAGATATAGATTGGATTTGGACAAAAAAATACATAAGTCCCATTTGAACAAAAAAGTTGGATAGAGTTTATATATGTACAAAAACAAGTCAGAAATTTTTGGACTTTTCACATTTGTACAAAAAAGTCGGGAATAGATTATATTTGAACATAAAAGTTAGATATTGATTGGATTTGGACAAAAAAAAAATCAAACATTGGTCGCATTTGGACAACAAAGTAAAAACCGGACTGGTTGTCATCCAGATGTCTCTGCAGGGGACTGACGCTCTGCAGGAGGTTTTCTGGAGAAGCTGCAGAAGTTCATTGCCGTCTACAGACAGAGTCCCAGGCATGGCGCCTGTTAGCCCTGGGTTAGCTAATCCGCCGATCTGACCTTTAAAGATCAGGCCAATAATTGTAGGTTAGCTGTCCCATGACCTTTTACCAGCATCACTTCCACCAAGTCTAAACAGGAGCCAGCTGCAGCTGAGTTTCATTTTGTTTTCCATCCTCACTCTGTTTTCCCGTCTCACCTGGATAAGTAGCTGTCCTGGTAGAAGCGGAGCTGCTCAGCACGATGTGTGTCGATCAAGGAATGACAGGGGCTTCTCTCCTGAGGAAAAGAGAACAGCTGCTTTAATAAGGAATGCTTCAAAAATCAACTGTTCATTTACTCAGCTTGAAGGATTTTGCAGGTTTTCATTCCAGAACAAGCATGCAACAATTACAAACGCTTTCAGCCTGAGAGGAGAAAAGAGGCAAAATGTTAGTTGTTAGTTCTAAACCTGCTGATTCGTGGAAAACTCTGCAGTTTTAGAGAAAAGGTTGATTTATGATCAGAGTCGTCTAACAGCAGAGGCCATTAGAAGAACATTAGAGCCAGAAATTAAATTAGAAGATGGGGAAAAAAAGATTAAGACACCATAATCTGAAGCGGTGAGTAGATTTCATGCATTTTTCAGGGACAAGACTAATGCAGAAAATAAAAAAAGTAAAAGAAAAGAGTGAAAAACCCAACGTCTGTATAAAGACGGGTCATCGTTATGAAGCAGAGACAGTCAGGAGGAAGATTTGTGTTTCCCTGCAGGCGGTGGCGGTTTACTCACTGTCAGAGGCCTTATCACCTAAGAAGGGCTCCTTCTCCATGATGTCCATGGGAATTTTAATATTGGGAACATTCTCATTGTAAGGATAGTCAGACTGTTGGAGAGAGGAAACACATCCTGAGACAGGAACTCGCTGGAAAGTTACCAGGAGCCGACATGGGCAGCTCATCCAGTCCGTTTGGCTCTTTCTTTAAAATGGAAGCGTTTGCAAATTGTTTCAGTCCTGCTGCTGATAAGAACTTGATGTGTTAAAAGATAAATTACATCCTATTTGTAAAACCGATACCAAAGTACAGCTTCACAAGGTGCTCAACGTTCCTCATTTTAAGGATTTATTTTGTTGTGTGTAGCAGGTATCATAAAATTACTATTTTAAGTCATACAATTATCTCTTTCTACTAATATTGTGACTTTAATCTTGTAATATGAGTTTATAATTTGACCATTTTGGGCTTTTTCTCATATTATCGTGACTTTATTCGCTTATTGTTACAAATTCTTTTGTATTATTACGACTTTATCTTTGTAAAGTTATAACTTTGTTCTCGTGGTTTAATGACTTAATTCTCATACAACATTTTGACTTTTCTCTTTTAATTAATTTTCTTATTCTCTTAGCCCGGCCCTAATCCACCGTCACCAAACTCTCCGTCCTGCAAAGGGAGGAATCCAGAATCTGAGCTCCACAGAAACAGAGATGGTGAAAAAAACTAAACTGCAGCTCAACTCTTACATCTTCACCATCACTGTCCACGCTGCCACATTTCTTCTTCTTCTCATCCTCCTTCTTCTTCTTGTCTTTCTCAGGAATGACGTCGTCCAGGAAGCTCAGGTCGCGCTGGGAGAACATGTAGTCCATGGCTTTCCTGACCGCAACCAGAGCGAGAATCTGGAAACGTCGGAAACACGGGTTACAGGACGGAAACGATCAGACTACTGAGATTAATCGTGATTAATCGATTACTGAAATAATCGTCAACTAATTCTGTAATCGATTAATTGCTAACTGGAGTATACAGACTCAAAAAAAGGCCAGTTTCCGACAAAATAACACTCAGAGCAGTAAATAAGCTAAAAATGTACAAAATATATAAACATTTTGCATTTAAGATGAAAAACCTTCTTTATCTGTAAATGTGTTCTACCTACAACTCAAGTGGCATTTTTAGCTTCACCTGGTTCACATTCTGTTAAAAAAAAATCTCCTATTCAATTATTAATCGGTTCATTGGAAAAATAATCAGCACTGCTAAGTCAAGCAGAAAGGACTGAGCCATGTTGATGGTATTTTAGCTGTAGATGATCGAGCCTTCACTAAAAAAATGCTGTATTATTGCCTCTTAGGCAATGAAATGTTAATTTTCTTATCTAATAAAGGAATTGAATTAATTGTCTATTTGCATCTTTTAATGTATTTAAGTGGTTAAATCAAAAATCAGCAGAATATGCTAGTTTTTAATCCGACTGTCGGTATAATTGATAGAATAATTGATTACTAAACAAATCATTAGTTGCATCCCTATCTGGGGCAGTTTTACTAAAGCATCCATTACCAAAATAACTAATTAAAACCCTAAATCATTACTAATCTGGTATTTCTGAGTCTTTTTTGATCTGTCTATAAAACGTTCTGTGGCTCGAGCATGAGCAGGTTCTTCTTTACCATGACGGGGAAAATGATGGCCGCCACGGTGGACTTGAGGATCCAGAGCAGAGCCAAGCAGAGGATCTGGATGAAGGTGAAGAGGTGGACCTTCCTGAGGGGAACGTGCCTCAGGTACACCAGGTCCGGCTGATGCTTGGCCGGCATCAGCAGCAGCTTCAGCCGGTCCATAAACTAAGCAAGAGTCAAAACAAATACAGAGTTATCACACCAATCAGAAGATAAACTGGTGGATGATGAAACAACAGCTCCAGCTCTTACCTGAACGCCGTTAAGAGAAGCGACTCCCATGTACAAGAAGACTCCATACAGGACCGGCATGGGGATAAACTAGACGTGCAAAACATGCAGTAAAAATGGCTTTAAGGGGCAGAATTATGTGTTTTCCTGGCACCTAGAATCATTTTATAGCAAAAATATGTAACTATGATACTTGATATATAAACATTAAATATGAATAACTTGATAGCTTGAAATTCCTGTCTCTTTAAAAGCTCCAGCTCTTACTGAAGGCGGGGCTACGTCCAACTAGGCGTTTTTGCCATCTGAGTGGTTGCCATGGAGATTAAAGGATTTCTCAAACACGCATGAATAAAATCAAAGCAACACTGCAGGTATGTTTTTGATGAGGAAATAACATAAAATTTTAATGTAAAGCTGGAAAGAATCTGATTTTACATAAAACTGCCCCTTTAAGAGAAAATTCTACCAAAGTAAATGTTACCGCTGCAAAATGTTTAGTAAATTACCTTTAAAATTGGAGACATGAACACAGACAGTCCTGTCAGGATGAACACAAACACTCCGGTGACCCTCTGCTCTCTGCAAAACAGGACAGGAAGGGAACGTCGCAAAGCTGGAAGCTTTTCGTTTCCACCAAAACCTCAAAGACTGGACTCATTTTCCTCATTAACTATAAGATTCTAGCAGTAACAGATACAGTTCAGAAACTTTATATTAGGAAAAGCAAACATTGTAAAGTTCAAAACCGGTTTGGATGCTTTGGTGTGACGCCGTACAGCAGTTTATTAGCTCAGCTGCCACATCAGGGGGCGAGGAGGACGGCACACAGATACAAAAACAAAACAAACCATCCAAACACAGGAAGAAACGTGTTAGCTTAGCCACTGGTGAAGTCTGAAGACAAAACCACAGCAAAATAATGTTTTAAAAATCTAATTCATCCAAGGAAGGAAGAATCAAATTGTTCTTGTTCTAAGTGAAAAGGTGAAAGTCTGGTGTTTATGATCAACCAGGTTTCAAAATCCAACAATAATTTTCTCTAAGTGTGTCCATTTGGTTTGACCTGACCTTTCAAAACAGGTGAGACTGAGGAGACGAATTTCTCCTCAACACCCTGGGTGAATGATTGCTGTGACCCGGGCTTTAAATCACCGATGCAGGCTTTGAATTTAAAAAGTGAAGCAAGAGGGACACCAAGCAGAACAAGAAGCTCAGGTCAGAAGAGACCAAACGTTTGTAAAATTATACTCAAAAATTAACGGTAATAATTTGGGTTATTTAACTTGGCAGAAGAGAAAAAATGGGGCTCATATTTTCACCATGTTATGTATTTATGCCACAGTTTAAAGATAAATATTTAACTTGCTATCTATAGTTTTAAAATGTTTATACCACTTAGTTATTTTTGTATTTACTAATATTTAACACTTTGAATGCAGTAGCTTGTGAACAAATAAGCAATTTCTGCTTGAATATCAGTAAAGTATATTTTATTATATTGCAGCTAAATATTCAACTAACTAAATATTCACCTTGTTCACTAAATATTTAGCTGAGGGCTAAATACCTACCTTGCTAACTTAACTTGTTACTAAATATCTAGCTATGTTTTTGGCTTGCTAACTAAATTTTCAGCTTGAACTGGAACTAAATATAAGCTAAATATTTTGCTTGCTAATTGTATATTAAGTTTGAAACTGAAAATAATAATTAATGAAAATTACTGTGTATCTTTACAAACGGCTGTACTTTTATTTTGGCGGCTCCGTTGGTTCTTTACAAACGGCTGTACTTTTATTTTGGCGGCTCCGTTGGTTCTTTACAAACGGCTCTTTTATTTTGGCGGCTCCGTTGGTTCTCACCTCACTCCCAGGAACTTGGGCTGCTCTCCCGGCGCCGACGTTTCCGTTTCCATCTTCAGACTGTCGATGTGGGCGATGGAGATGACGGTGGCGGCCACATACCACGGCAGGCCCATGAAGGAGCAAACCACCATCAGAATCGCCACCCAGAATAGGTCCAGATGGTAACCTGCCCCTTTCTGTTCCAGACAACAAACAGGGTCAAAGGTCGGGAGCATGCTCGGACATGGACAGTGCAGCTGCAGACGGACACGGACCTAAATCCAAAGGCTAAAGGCCTTCTGATCCATTCAGCAACAGAAAATTATCTGTGGCCTGAATAATTTCGGACTTTTAACGATTTTGAAACTACTTATTCAGTTGGCAGATTAATTCATTTATAACAAGACATTTTCCCATGTTATAAGTGAAAATATCTGCCAATGAATTTTTTAAAATCAATATTAAGGAATTATTGGCTTTAAAAAAAAGCACTTTTCTCACTGAAATGTTACTTGTAAGTTAATTTTGTCTTATTTCAAATGTACTAAGATATTTGCACTAGGTTTTGTGTTTTTGCAGTGAAAACTAATGAAACAGGGCTGCACAAAAATGCTGGTACTTCTAGAAAAGACTAAATAATTTTGTCCACGTGTTTGTACCCATAAACATTAAATCCAGATATAAAACAGAAATAAATAATGACTCAGCTTCTATTTAAAACCTGCCAGCGGTTACATTTCGACCTGAAAAAGGTGCAGTCACTCATATGAAACATCTCTCACTTCCCTGAGAATGATTTTCACCCACAGGGTGAATTTAGCCTGGATTTGCTTGTGATTGGAAATAATCTTAGCAGAAGCTTGACACTTTCTGTAAGGACGGTTTGTGGCGTCACCTTTAGCTTGTGCTCCTTCCTGTTGACGATCACAGCGGTGATCTGTTGGTCCATGAAGATCAGGATGGTGACGAGGAGAGCAGGCAGGGCGGCGGCCAGGTAAACCCACCAGGGGTTTCCTCCAAACGGGGGCACAAACCAGCCCCGCTTCGGGCTTGTTGGCTGCAGGGAGAGAGAAAAATAAAAGGATCCACCATGTTGTTTTACAAATATGACATCTGACTCTTATAAATTTTGCATCTTGTCTTTCTTTTGTTGACCTTAAAGGGATCCACGATTAGTTGTAACAATAGACTTTATTTTAGATATAAAAACAATACAGTAATTGTCGCCATTTTGTTCACGCTGCAATGCATTCTGGGTAAATGACGTCTACTTGGTCCAAGAGAGTCGTCTTCAGCTTTGCTCTTACAAATGACAAAGTCTTCTGGAAAGAAATGTTGAGAGCACAAATGTAGATCCTTCGGAAGTTGTGTTCGGCTATGGATTTTTCCCGCTTCTGTTTTTTTCATGTGGGAAGCGATCCAGATTCGCCTCACATTACAGCTGACAGTGACACCGTGTGGCATTTTCTAAAATTACTCCAGCCAAACGCAATATGATCAACAACTACTGGGGTAAAGTTAACCTTCCTGTGTTTACTCTGTAGACTCCGGTACAGAATGGACCTGATGACGTCATCAACCCACCGGTGAAAAAATGGCGACCTCCATGGGTGAAAAATATTACAAAAGATGTCAATTTTTTTAAGTAATTATGAGTTTTCACGTATCACAAATTCTTTTAATAGGAAAATTACAACATATTTAGGCCAACATGTTCATCTAATCGTGGATCATTTTAAATAATAATAAATATTAGAAAATAAGCAGGAGCTCACCTTAAATTCGGTTGGCACAATAAGTTTAGGAGTGTCAACTCCCACGAACATATCAACTCCACAAAAGATAAGGATGGCCAGGATGATGGCGAAGTCACTGATGAGTTTCCTCACCTGGTTGGGAGGAAAACATGCTCTATTAAAGGGACGGTGCTGTGTTTTCCAGCCACCTGGTGCCATTTCATAGTAAAATCAAGTAACTATGTTAACTTTAGTTGTGATAAATATTTTATATATATCAAATATGACTTAAAAGAAATTTGACTTTCTAGTTTAACACCTTGAAATTGGGCCTCTGTCTCTTTAAAAACTCCTGTTTTGTATATTTTTTCATTCCTTTTTCTTTGTTTTTAATTTTTAGTTGTGCCACACTAATCTTCTCGTCTGGCAATGCATGTGCAAATTTTCTGTGGCGCCACAGGAACACGGACTTGTCCACTCTGTTTTGTTTTTGTTTCTCGCTATATTAAAGCTGTTCTTAGTATGATGCAAATCCAATGCAAGACCACAATATCTCAATTTAACAAAAGTTGATGTGGCAGTACTCACAGTGGTGGGGAAGAAGGGGCTTGTTTTGAACTTCTTAAGACACATGGAGGTGGTGTAGGTACCGAAGAAGAGGATGAAGGACATGAGGGTGATGTCTGGGACGTAGCCGCACGCCTCTCCCACCAGCTCTCCTTTGTACATTAAACACTCTGACTTGGTGAGACTCGACCACGTGCGGTTTGGTGGCTGAACACAACAAATAAGACACTGTAATTACGCCACACACACTCAAACACCAGGCTTAATTTTCACCTAATTATAAGAATTAAACACTGGAAAAGTCCATCAGGCTGAACAGTGCTTCTGTTCAGACATTATCTACTCATTTCATTTAAAGTTTAACTTTTTTCCTAGAATGTGGATTTAAATGCAAGAAAAACCCACCAGCCCTGTGTAGTTTATGTACCACGATGATGTGTCTTCCAAAGGATCGTCAAGCAGCTCCGTCTCATTTTCTGCCAAACACACGACAAAAAGTTGATTTTATGTCTATAAAACTTTTAAATAGCAACTAATCTGTGTTTTACTTTCCTAATCTACTCACAGGTTTAGGCACCTGGAAAGAAGCGATGGGTATTTATCATATTGTTCACTATTTATTATTAAAAAACATTCTTATCATAAGAGTTTTGATAAATCATCTTGATAAAATTTTTATTAATGATGTTTAAAATAAAAAGAACAACAAATGGCACACAAAACTGTTTGCTGTACAAATGTAACAATTGATTTTGGCATTTTGTTTGAATTTGTAAATTTGTGGTGGCTGGCTGTTGACCTTTGGAAATATTTATCAATATTTTAAAAATATTAATAAATATTTTAACGCAAAATTTTATTTAAATCATTATTATTATAATTTGTTAATAGAATTCATAAAATAATTATGTTATTTTAATATTAATATAAAATATACTATTTTATGTTAACTTCTATTAACATAAAATATGTATATAAAATTATACAAGATGTTTAAAGTCTTAAATGTTTGTACAACACCAATTGACACCAAGTTTGTTTACCGTATTTTCCGCACTATAAGGCGCACCTAAAAACCTTAAATTTCCTCAAAAGCCGACAGTGCACCTTATAATCCGGTGCGCCTTATATATGGACCAATATTGAGCCACAACAGGTCCAGCAACTACGGTAAGCAGCCGCCGACTTCATTTTCGCCCATAGAAGAAGAAACGCGCGGTGCATGCTGGGATAGTTGTCAGAATGCTGGTTTGTTAATAAAGTTTGACTGACCTATCTACCTACCGATCGTCTATAATCAGGTCATCTGCAGGTCATTTAGCACCACGTTCTCCACAAACATGCTGTGCGCGAACGGAGAAGGGTGACCATCGTCCGGCCACGCTCCGGCCCAATCGCAGGAGGCTCTCTTAACCGACCGGAGTCGGACTGTTTTGTTGATATTCCCTGTAGTGCAGCTCCATCTAGTGGATGCATGACGTAACTCCAGCCTCTACTGTAGCGTTTATTCTATGCGCCTTATAATGCGGTGCGCCTTATATATGAAAAAAGTTTTAAAATAGGCCTTTCATTGAAGGTGCGCCTTATAATCCGGTGCGTCTTGTAGTGCGGAAAATACGGTAATTTGAAGACAGTGGTGGGGCCAAATTTACTGACATTTAAAAAAAAAAGTAAAGCACCAAAAAGGCCCAAAATCTGTATTTTTATTTCCTGTGAGTGAAATTCTTCTGATGCAAAGTCTTAAGATGAAACGGACGGCTCACCTAAGAGCGTGGGGCCCATGCAGAGACATTCGTACTGCGTGATGTTTTCCATGTTGTACACCGAGTTGATGGGGTAGTGGTGAGCTAATTTGATCATCTTCTTGAAGGCATCGTAGATGAAGATGAAGCTGATGAGACAGGAGAAGCCCTCCTCCGTGAAGCGGGTGAAGTACTTCACCAGGAAGCTGGCGTCAGTGGCAACGAGCACCAGGCAGAAGAACGCCGACCACAGGCCGATCCACAGCCGGAACTCCATGTAGTCGAAATTGTTATCCCTACGTAGAAAAAGGACACAAAACACCGTCAAAACCAGAGAAGTTCATGACATGGAGATCCCGCTCCCATTTCCCCAGTGGAGAGCAAAAAGCTGCTCGCTTATGATGACTAGCATTGGTCTTAGCTGCTAAGTTGGCAATATAATGCACTAAATCTTAAATGTCCGCATGATATATAAAACAAAAAGGGACGCAGTGCTTTGGTACTAACTGCCAACACTACAACTAGATAACAAGGTCAGAAAAAGTTTTAATTTAAAAAAAATATCGAGGGAAAGGAAAGTAGGTTAGCTATGCTAGCTTGACTTTGACAATCTTAATGTGCTGTGGAATTCTGTGCATTTTGGTTCAGTTACAAAATTTTAAAAAAGATGACCTAAACAACAACTCTGACAGATCATCAGCTAATCAGCCACTGCAGTGGTAGATTAGCTGATAGCAGCGGTAGCTAATCAGTCAATGCAGTGTTACATTAGCTGATAGCAGCGGTAGCTAATCAGTCACTGCAGTGTTACATTAGCTGATAGCAGCGGTAGCTAATCAGTCACTGCAGTGGTAGATTAGCTGATAGCTAATCTATAACAAGGTCAGAAAAAGTTTTAATTTAAAAAAATATCGAGGGAAAGGAATTGGTAGATTAGTTTACACTAATCTGTGGTAGATTACAGCTAATCTACCACAGCGATGACTAATTAATGATCACAAAATAAACATGAATGTTCTGTTCTTTGTGTGGGAAATGTTTGAGTGTTTTTTGGGTTGAATCCTGATACACAGAGTGGAGTTGTTATCAGTTGCTATGGCAACGTGTCTTTGTGTATCATAGCAATATTTCTTCCATATTGGAACATTTTTATTTAATAAATGTAATTAGTACTAAATCATGAAGGTAAAAAAGTGCAAAAATTACCTTTTGACCCAAAATGGCTGACTTCCTGTTTGGTTTAGAAAATGCCTCCAAGACACTTTTTCTTATTGTTTCACAGGGTTCTATGTACGTCCCAAATTTCAGCTCCGTACTATTTACCAGTTGGCCTCTCTCACTTTAGGGGGCGCTGTAGAGCTGTTTGGTCACAGCCATTTTTAATTCAATCAAAAATGCTAAAATTTAAACCAGGGGACAATTAAAGGTAAAGTTTGGTGAGTTTTCGTTTATGTTTAGGCCTCTAAGTTGAAGTTTCTTTCCAACAAGATGAAGGTAAATTTGATTTACTTTGTGTAATTTCAAGACAGTAAACTACAAAACTTTCTTAGCAAGGCTAACAGTTAACATCTTTTTCATATTTATTAAAACTCTAATTTAGAGTTATACTGAGAAGATGCCAAACTTACCTGCTGAAGTTAAAGAGAAGCCTTTCAAACACCAGAACCGGACCGGTGCTGCTCAGAATAATGAGAGGCTGACCCCCCAACAAGCAGAAAACACCTCCGGCGATGGCAGTGCCCAGAAAACTCTCCAGCACACCCTGCAAACATGGAGAGGGAGGGTTAAAAACAGGAAATCCGACAGTTTGGCTGACACACTTTGGTTAAAAACCCGCTCTGACCTGCATGTTTTCTGTAGCGTCCCCCAGCAGACCACCGAAGGTGATGGCATTCGTCACAGTTCCCAAGTAAATAAACAAAATGGCCGACAGGGCCTGAATGTGAAGCGCGTCGGTGAAGTCACTGATAAAGAAAGGCGCCTTTCTCTTGATGTCAAGAAGGAGACCACCACAAAACCTGACGACAAAAAAACTGACTTAATAACGGGATGAGATTCTTATTTACACTGAAAAAACACAAAATCTTACCAAGTATTTTAGTCTAGTTTCTACTGCAAATATCTTAGTACATTTAAAATAAGAAAACTAATTTACTAGTAACTAGTAACACATAGAAACCTGTTTTAAGCCAATAAAGCCTTAATATTGATGAAAAAGTACAAATGACTTCACTAAAAACATGGGGAAATGTCTAATTCACTTATAGCAAGACATTTTTCTCATAAGTAAAATAATCTGCCATTGAAACAAAAACCTTTTCTTGATTGTTAAGGGATTACTGACTTAAAACAAGCTGCTATATTTTGCTGAAAAGTTTCTTATAAGTTAGTGTAGTCTTATTTCAAGTTTACTAAGATATTTCCAGTAGAAACTAAAACACTCGGTAAGATTTTGTGTTTTTGCAGTGTACAATCCAATAAATAAAACGTCATCCATATAGATCTGTTTATTTTTTACCTTCCTGTCTTCTTCAGCTCCTCCCCTGTAGCGTGCCCGCCTCCATCTCCATGACCGCCACCATGCGGCATGTCTCCGTTCATCTGGGAATCCCCTCCTGCGTACATGTTTTTCCTGAAACGGAAATAAGTTTCTTCAGTTGCTGCTGTGACATCTGATCAACACAAAGCCGCCTGGAATTATTTATTTGATTTAGGTCAACGTTTGGCCCACTGAAGCTGCTCACACAACCTGATTTAACTGCTACCTTTCCCATCATGATGTCACCTACTTGGTTCCTGTTTCCAGTTGGATGATGCTGATCCATTAGGTGATTAAATAGCCTGATAGATCAGTGCTGACTGCAGGTTTATATAATACGAACTGTGGCAGTTTCATAATTAAACACTGTGTTGTGCAGCTGGATGAGTTTGGGTGATTCTGCAGACTGTCATGCTCACACAGCATTCTGAGGACCTGCTATGCTTCCTTGAGCAGGTTAGCATAGGTCTATGGTCTTCACAACATGTTCATTACATTTTTTGCACAAAATCATTCTTATATATTGAGATTTCAGCCTGATTTAATTGTGACTTTAAAGCCAAATAAGCTGGTGCTGGCCATGCCCCCTGCTCAAAGTTTACATATGAGAATAAGAATGCAAGCGAATGCAGGTTTGTACTCCCGTACATCTCTGAATGTCAGAAGTGGAGCCTCCTGCACAACCAACAAGAATGCAACAAGTGGTTTCTGGATGGTATGTCTTTTCCAGCAGCCATTGTACAGCGGTATAATTAGCTGACCTATCATGCTGGAGCTCGGCTTGGGTTGCTAGGTAACAGGGCTGGGCTTCCCTGGGGTTGCTAGGTGACGGGCAGTGTCTGCTGATTTGTGATGTAACACTCCGAAGGTTTTTGAGAAGGCTCATTTTCCAGACACCAAAAAACATAAACGTATTGCCAACAAAAGGCTGGGTGTTATTTAAAACAAAAAAGAAAAACTAAGCATTTGATATCCATATGGAAGAATGAAAACATCCAATATATGAATTTTAGGTAAAAGATCCACTTTGAAAAGGGCTTATTATGTATTTTCCAATAAGTGTGTTACCTACATTTGCTATGAAAATGCTATTTAATATAATATGGTAATATGGTTCTATTGCCTTATGCAGAAATAAAACACTTTGTAAAGACAAAATAAAGGATGCAAAGAGGGATTAAAAGTAAAAAAAAAGCTTGATTAATATTTAAAATGTCGTTTTAATGTCTCATTTCTCATTCTGATTGCAGTAAATCACAAGTATTCTTTACACACCTATAGATTAAAGCAGAAATTATTACGAATAATCACTCTAAATCAAACCGTGAGAATAGTAAAAGATTCTCACCACTAATAAATTCCCTTGCTAGGCATTCTAAATGAAACATAAATCTGTTTGTTTATAAAATGATATTATATGCAACATAAGCTGGGTACCAAAAATACTCTAAAGATTTTGTGATTTCCTGCATTTTTGACCTTTTGTCAGAGGACGGCAGCGATTTGGGAGGCTCTATCCTGATGGTCGGGTCCCACTCTCCAGGAGGAAGAACGATCACCTCGTCCAGGAACTCATCGATCCCGGCCAGCAGGTCCTGCCTGTCCTTCGCCTTGTAGGCAATATCATGAAAGACCTGCGAACAAACACACAGACGTATTGGAGCGGAAAACGTGTGACGGGAAAGCATGCGGCTCCAGTGAACTGTGATAGCAGGTCTGAGGATTACTAAATAGGGAAAGAGAGCAGCGACTTGCAAACACTAAATAAACAACTAATCCAATCTAATCAACCCAAAAACTGTGGAGAGCAACGCCGTTTTATCACTTTAATCAACTCAAATGCTTTCCTCAGGGGACTTTGAGTTTATTTTATTTGTTTGCCTTGCAATTAATTATCCTAGATGATTTTCCACTCAGTAAACAGCATTTGGCAAATAACTAAGGCCAAATAATTCTAAATAAAAGTTTAAATATTTTCTGTTTTCAGAAGAAAGGAATAAAAGTGCAGACCTATTGGAGTTTTTTCAAAGTTTACAAGAAATGTATTGCTTCAAAGGGACAGTTTGGCTTTTTTCAAAGGGGGTTCTGCGAGTTAGTCAGCAGTTGTCAGTATCTTACCTGTAGTAAAAATCAAGTTTGTGAAAGAAGAAGGCAACTACTAATCAGAGTGAATTTCAAGC
This sequence comes from Poecilia formosa, assembly GCF_000485575.1. Classification (NCBI taxonomy): domain Eukaryota; kingdom Metazoa; phylum Chordata; class Actinopteri; order Cyprinodontiformes; family Poeciliidae; genus Poecilia; species Poecilia formosa. The sequence continues at coordinate 555,299 of NW_006799959.1, forward strand.
AACAATGCACATCTTTGAGCTGCGGTCTCCCAGATCATTTGGTACTTTTGTACCACATAAGAAGTATAACTGAAGTATAATTTCAGTGGATTTATGAGCCAGTCTAACCTCATCAGACATCAGGGTGGCGATTGCTCTGCCAATCTCATGATATGACTTTGCTTTGCCTTTGGGTCCAAGCAGGATGAACAAAAACCTACAAAGAGAAGCAAAGCAGAGAATTAATCAGGGGTGTCCAAAGTGTGGCGCGGGGGCCGTCTGCGGCTCTGAGAATGATTCTGTGCGGCCCTTGTCCACGATTAAAGTCTAGCACAGATTTATTTTTACCAGAGTGTTGGGGGTAATATGCATAAAAATATTTACTGATTAAAAATGATGCGGTCATCTTAAAATGGAAAACTTGAGCAACAACACAAATTACTCTTCTCTTATTAACCACATTTTTTGCGTTTATTTTACTTTGATACTGCATAGCATCACAAACATCCAGTAACTTTTATTCAAAAGTAGAACTGGGGTGAACTCATTAATTAAATGAAGCTAAAAAGGACTTAAATTAAAAAACTATATATAATTAAAAGAAACTTGGATCATGTTCTCATAATCCATCGAAAATGATTTACAGATCCAAGTGTTTTTCATTTCAATATTTTGTGTTTGTTTTGATAACAGAATTATTTTTGCACTTTTTTCTCATTGAATTCTGACATTAATCTGAGAGTTTTAACCTTTTTTTTCTCTGAATTTTGACTTTTTCCTTCAAAATTCTGACTTTAATCTTCTGGGATCATAAATCAGATTTTGAGAAAGAAGTCAGAATACTTTTTTCCCCTCAGTGGAAAAAAAAAGTTTTTTTTCCCTAAAAAAGTCCAAAACTGTTGCAAAACGTTTTGGACACCCGTGTGCTAAATCAATGAAGGAGAAAACATTTTATAATTAAAAGCTTTTGTCTGGTTTCTGATTGCTTGACTGAAATTAAAACTGAAATGTAGAATTAATGTGAAAATAAAGTTATAATTATATTTCAGAGTTAATTGTTGCATGTCGGCTACCTTGTGGGAACGGGAACTTCGGTCAACGCTCCCAGCATCACGGCTTGCTGCAGACGAACAAACGCCACAAATGGGGCGTCCAGGAAGTCCACCTCCCCCACCAGGACGTTGGAGGCCTCCGCGTCTCTCGGCAGCTTCTTCATGAACTTGTTTTTCAGCTGGAGCAACAAAGAAAAAGAGTTTGCTCTAAATGAAACGATGCAAATCAAATAAGATGGATTCTTTGAGTGTAAATGTCGAAAACAAAAGGTTCACTTGCCGAGCTCTGAAGGTTTGGCATTTATGGAAATATTTAAGTCTTTCCGCTGTGTACTTAATAACATCTATTAAATGTTACATTTTCTATTATTATTTCCTAAATTTAAAGAGCTTACCCCCCTTCCATCATCACAATTAAAGAAAGTAAATTATTTCTGGTCAAGTTGTCAGTAATAAAAAAAATCTTATCAGGAAATATAAAGTTCACTTCACTTGAATAACT
>NW_006799959.1:556841-608994 GCF_000485575.1 Poecilia formosa
ATAATTTGTTAATATAATTCATAAAATAATTGTTATTTTAATATTAATATAAAATATACTATTTTATGTTAACTTCTATTAACATAAAATATAAAATTATACAAGATGTTTAAAGTCTTAAATGTTTGTACACCAATTGACACCAATTTGTTTACCGTATTTTCTGCACTATAAGGCGCACCTAAAAACCTTAAATTTCCTCAAAAGCCGACAGTGCGCCTTATAATCCGGTGCGCCTTATATATGGACCAATATTGAGGCACAACAGGTCTAGCAACTACGGTAAGCAGCCGCCGACTTCATTTTCGCCCATAGAAGAAGAAGCGTGCGGTGCATGCTGGGATAGTTGTCAGAATGCTGGTTTGTTCATAAAGTTTGATTGACCTATCTACCTACCGACCGTCTATAATCAGGTTGTCTGCAGGTCATTTAGCACCACGTTCTCCACGAACATGCTGTGCGCGAACGGAGAAGGGTGACCATCGTCCGGCCACGCTCCGGCCCAATCGCAGGAGGCTCTCCTAACCGACCGGAGTCGGACTATTTTGTTGATATTCCCTGTAGTGCAGCTCCATCTAGTGGATGCATAACGTAACTCCAGCCTCTACTGTAGCGTCTATTCTATGCGCCTTATAATGCGGTGCGCCTTATATATGAAAAAAGTTTTAAAATAGGCCTTTCATTGAAGGTGCGCCTTATAATCCGGTGCGTCTTGTAGTGCGGAAAATACGGTAATTTGAAGACAGTGGTGGGGCCAAATTTACTGACATTTAAAAAAAAAAGTAAAGCACCAAAAAGGCCCAAAATCTGTATTTTTATTTCCTGTGAGTGAAATTCTTCTGATGCAAAGTCTTAAGATGAAACGGACGGCTCACCTAAGAGCGTGGGGCCCATGCAGAGACATTCGTACTGCGTGATGTTTTCCATGTTGTACACCGAGTTGATGGGGTAGTGGTGAGCTAATTTGATCATCTTCTTGAAGGCATCGTAGATGAAGATGAAGCTGATGAGACAGGAGAAGCCCTCCTCCGTGAAGCGGGTGAAGTACTTCACCAGGAAGCTGGCGTCAGTGGCAACGAGCACCAGGCAGAAGAACGCCGACCACAGGCCGATCCACAGCCGGAACTCCATGTAGTCGAAATTGTTATCCCTACGTAGAAAAAGGACACAAAACACCGTCAAAACCAGAGAAGTTCATGACATGGAGATCCCGCTCCCATTTCCCCAGTGGAGAGCAAAAAGCTGCTCGCTTATGATGACTAGCATTGGTCTTAGCTGCTAAGTTGGCAATATAATGCACTAAATCTTAAATGTCCGCATGATATATAAAACAAAAAGGGACGCAGTGCTTTGGTACTAACTGCCAACACTACAACTAGATAACAAGGTCAGAAAAAGTTTTAATTTAAAAAAAATATCGAGGGAAAGGAAAGTAGGTTAGCTATGCTAGCTTGACTTTGACAATCTTAATGTGCTGTGGAATTCTGTGCATTTTGGTTCAGTTACAAAATTTTAAAAAAGATGACCTAAACAACAACTCTGACAGATCATCAGCTAATCAGCCACTGCAGTGGTAGATTAGCTGATAGCAGCGGTAGCTAATCAGTCAATGCAGTGTTACATTAGCTGATAGCAGCGGTAGCTAATCAGTCACTGCAGTGTTACATTAGCTGATAGCAGCGGTAGCTAATCAGTCACTGCAGTGGTAGATTAGCTGATAGCTAATCTATAACAAGGTCAGAAAAAGTTTTAATTTAAAAAAATATCGAGGGAAAGGAATTGGTAGATTAGTTTACACTAATCTGTGGTAGATTACAGCTAATCTACCACAGCGATGACTAATTAATGATCACAAAATAAACATGAATGTTCTGTTCTTTGTGTGGGAAATGTTTGAGTGTTTTTTGGGTTGAATCCTGATACACAGAGTGGAGTTGTTATCAGTTGCTATGGCAACGTGTCTTTGTGTATCATAGCAATATTTCTTCCATATTGGAACATTTTTATTTAATAAATGTAATTAGTACTAAATCATGAAGGTAAAAAAGTGCAAAAATTACCTTTTGACCCAAAATGGCTGACTTCCTGTTTGGTTTAGAAAATGCCTCCAAGACACTTTTTCTTATTGTTTCACAGGGTTCTATGTACGTCCCAAATTTCAGCTCCGTACTATTTACCAGTTGGCCTCTCTCACTTTAGGGGGCGCTGTAGAGCTGTTTGGTCACAGCCATTTTTAATTCAATCAAAAATGCTAAAATTTAAACCAGGGGACAATTAAAGGTAAAGTTTGGTGAGTTTTCGTTTATGTTTAGGCCTCTAAGTTGAAGTTTCTTTCCAACAAGATGAAGGTAAATTTGATTTACTTTGTGTAATTTCAAGACAGTAAACTACAAAACTTTCTTAGCAAGGCTAACAGTTAACATCTTTTTCATATTTATTAAAACTCTAATTTAGAGTTATACTGAGAAGATGCCAAACTTACCTGCTGAAGTTAAAGAGAAGCCTTTCAAACACCAGAACCGGACCGGTGCTGCTCAGAATAATGAGAGGCTGACCCCCCAACAAGCAGAAAACACCTCCGGCGATGGCAGTGCCCAGAAAACTCTCCAGGACACCCTGCAGACATGGAGAGGGAGGGTTAAAAACAGGAAATCCGACAGTTTGGCTGACACACTTTGGTTAAAAACCCGCTCTGACCTGCATGTTTTCTGTAGCGTCCCCCAGCAGACCACCGAAGGTGATGGCATTCGTCACAGTTCCCAAGTAAATAAACAAAATGGTCGACAGGACCTGAATGTGAAGCGCGTCGGTGAAGTCACTGATAAAGAAAGGCGCCTTTCTCTTGATGTCAAGAAGGAGACCACCACAAAACCTGACGGCAAAACAACTGACTTAATAACGGGATGAGATTCTTAATTACACTGAAAAAACACAAAATCTTACCAAGTATTTTAGTCTAGTTTCTGCTGCAAATATCTTAGTACATTTAAAATAAGAAAACTAATTTACTAGTAACTAGTAACACATAGAAACCTGTTTTAAGCCAATAAAGCCTTAATATTGATGAAAAAGTACAAATGACTTCACTAAAAACATGGGGAAATGTCTAATTCACTTATAGCAAGACATTTTTCTCATAAGTAAAATAATCTGCCATTGAAACAAAAACCTTTTCTTGATTGTTAAGGGATTACTGACTTAAAACAAGCTGCTATATTTTGCTGAAAAGTTTCTTATAAGTTAGTGTAGTCTTATTTCAAGTTTACTAAGATATTTCCAGTAGAAACTAAAACACTCGGTAAGATTTTGTGTTTTTGCAGTGTACAATCCAATAAATAAAACGTCATCCATATAGATCTGTTTATTTTTTACCTTCCTGTCTTCTTCAGCTCCTCCCCTGTAGCGTGCCCGCCTCCATCTCCATGACCGCCATCATGCGGCATGTCTCCGTTCATCTGGGAATCCCCTCCTGCGTACATGTTTTTCCTGAAACGGAAATAAGTTTCTTCAGTTGCTGCTGTGACATCTGATCAACACAAAGCCGCCTGGAATTATTTATTTGATTTAGGTCAACGTTTGGCCCACTGAAGCTGCTCACACAACCTGATTTAACTGCTACCTTTCCCGTCATGATGTCACCTACTTGGTTCCTGTTTCCAGTTGGATGATGCTGATCCATTAGGTGATTAAATAGCCTGATAGATCAGTGCTGACTGCAGGTTTATATAATACGAACTGTGGCAGTTTCATAATTAAACACTGTGTTGTGCAGCTGGATGAGTTTGGGTGATTCTGCAGACTGTCATGCTCACACAGCATTCTGAGGACCTGCTATGCTTCCTTGAGCAGGTTAGCATAGGTCTATGGTCTTCACAACATGTTCATTACATTTTTTGCACAAAATCATTCTTATATATTGAGATTTCAGCCTGATTTAATTGTGACTTTAAAGCCAAATAAGCTGGTGCTGGCCATGCCCCCTGCTCAAAGTTTACATATGAGAATAAGAATGCAAGCGAATGCAGGTTTGTACTCCCGTACATCTCTGAATGTCAGAAGTGGAGCCTCCTGCACAACCAACAAGAATGCAACAAGTGGTTTCTGGATGGTATGTCTTTTCCAGCAGCCATTGTACAGCGGTATAATTAGCTGACCTATCATGCTGGAGCTCGGCTTGGGTTGCTAGGTAACAGGGCTGGGCTTCCCTGGGGTTGCTAGGTGACGGGCAGTGTCTGCTGATTTGTGATGTAACACTCCGAAGGTTTTTGAGAAGGCTCATTTTCCAGACACCAAAAAACATAAACGTATTGCCAACAAAAGGCTGGGTGTTATTTAAAACAAAAAAGAAAAACTAAGCATTTGATATCCATATGGAAGAATGAAAACATCCAATATATGAATTTTAGGTAAAAGATCCACTTTGAAAAGGGCTTATTATGTATTTTCCAATAAGTGTGTTACCTACATTTGCTATGAAAATGCTATTTAATATAATATGGTAATATGGTTCTATTGCCTTATGCAGAAATAAAACACTTTGTAAAGACAAAATAAAGGATGCAAAGAGGGATTAAAAGTAAAAAAAAAGCTTGATTAATATTTAAAATGTCGTTTTAATGTCTCATTTCTCATTCTGATTGCAGTAAATCACAAGTATTCTTTACACACCTATAGATTAAAGCAGAAATTATTACGAATAATCACTCTAAATCAAACCGTGAGAATAGTAAAAGATTCTCACCACTAATAAATTCCCTTGCTAGGCATTCTAAATGAAACATAAATCTGTTTGTTTATAAAATGATATTATATGCAACATAAGCTGGGTACCAAAAATACTCTAAAGATTTTGTGATTTCCTGCATTTTTGACCTTTTGTCAGAGGACGGCAGCGATTTGGGAGGCTCTATCCTGATGGTCGGGTCCCACTCTCCAGGAGGAAGAACGATCACCTCGTCCAGGAACTCATCGATCCCGGCCAGCAGGTCCTGCCTGTCCTTCGCCTTGTAGGCAATGTCATGAAAGACCTGCGAACAAACACACAGACGTATTGGAGCGGAAAACGTGTGACGGGAAAGCATGTGGCTCCAGTGAACTGTGATAGCAGGTCTGAGGATTACTAAATAGGGAAAGAGAGCAGCGACTTGCAAACACTAAATAAACAACTAATCCAATCTAATCAACCCAAAAACTGTGGAGAGCAACGCCGTTTTATCACTTTAATCAACTCAAATGCTTTCCTCAGGGGTCTTTGAGTTTATTTTATTTGTTTGCCTTGCAATTAATNTAGTGCGGAAAATACGGTAATTTGAAGACAGTGGTGGGGCCAAATTTACTGACATTTAAAAAAAAAAGTAAAGCACCAAAAAGGCCCAAAATCTGTATTTTTATTTCCTGTGAGTGAAATTCTTCTGATGCAAAGTCTTAAGATGAAACGGACGGCTCACCTAAGAGCGTGGGGCCCATGCAGAGACATTCGTACTGCGTGATGTTTTCCATGTTGTACACCGAGTTGATGGGGTAGTGGTGAGCTAATTTGATCATCTTCTTGAAGGCATCGTAGATGAAGATGAAGCTGATGAGACAGGAGAAGCCCTCCTCCGTGAAGCGGGTGAAGTACTTCACCAGGAAGCTGGCGTCAGTGGCAACGAGCACCAGGCAGAAGAACGCCGACCACAGGCCGATCCACAGCCGGAACTCCATGTAGTCGAAATTGTTATCCCTACGTAGAAAAAGGACACAAAACACCGTCAAAACCAGAGAAGTTCATGACATGGAGATCCCGCTCCCATTTCCCCAGTGGAGAGCAAAAAGCTGCTCGCTTATGATGACTAGCATTGGTCTTAGCTGCTAAGTTGGCAATATAATGCACTAAATCTTAAATGTCCGCATGATATATAAAACAAAAAGGGACGCAGTGCTTTGGTACTAACTGCCAACACTACAACTAGATAACAAGGTCAGAAAAAGTTTTAATTTAAAAAAAATATCGAGGGAAAGGAAAGTAGGTTAGCTATGCTAGCTTGACTTTGACAATCTTAATGTGCTGTGGAATTCTGTGCATTTTGGTTCAGTTACAAAATTTTAAAAAAGATGACCTAAACAACAACTCTGACAGATCATCAGCTAATCAGCCACTGCAGTGGTAGATTAGCTGATAGCAGCGGTAGCTAATCAGTCAATGCAGTGTTACATTAGCTGATAGCAGCGGTAGCTAATCAGTCACTGCAGTGTTACATTAGCTGATAGCAGCGGTAGCTAATCAGTCACTGCAGTGGTAGATTAGCTGATAGCTAATCTATAACAAGGTCAGAAAAAGTTTTAATTTAAAAAAATATCGAGGGAAAGGAATTGGTAGATTAGTTTACACTAATCTGTGGTAGATTACAGCTAATCTACCACAGCGATGACTAATTAATGATCACAAAATAAACATGAATGTTCTGTTCTTTGTGTGGGAAATGTTTGAGTGTTTTTTGGGTTGAATCCTGATACACAGAGTGGAGTTGTTATCAGTTGCTATGGCAACGTGTCTTTGTGTATCATAGCAATATTTCTTCCATATTGGAACATTTTTATTTAATAAATGTAATTAGTACTAAATCATGAAGGTAAAAAAGTGCAAAAATTACCTTTTGACCCAAAATGGCTGACTTCCTGTTTGGTTTAGAAAATGCCTCCAAGACACTTTTTCTTATTGTTTCACAGGGTTCTATGTACGTCCCAAATTTCAGCTCCGTACTATTTACCAGTTGGCCTCTCTCACTTTAGGGGGCGCTGTAGAGCTGTTTGGTCACAGCCATTTTTAATTCAATCAAAAATGCTAAAATTTAAACCAGGGGACAATTAAAGGTAAAGTTTGGTGAGTTTTCGTTTATGTTTAGGCCTCTAAGTTGAAGTTTCTTTCCAACAAGATGAAGGTAAATTTGATTTACTTTGTGTAATTTCAAGACAGTAAACTACAAAACTTTCTTAGCAAGGCTAACAGTTAACATCTTTTTCATATTTATTAAAACTCTAATTTAGAGTTATACTGAGAAGATGCCAAACTTACCTGCTGAAGTTAAAGAGAAGCCTTTCAAACACCAGAACCGGACCGGTGCTGCTCAGAATAATGAGAGGCTGACCCCCCAACAAGCAGAAAACACCTCCGGCGATGGCAGTGCCCAGAAAACTCTCCAGGACACCCTGCAGACATGGAGAGGGAGGGTTAAAAACAGGAAATCCGACAGTTTGGCTGACACACTTTGGTTAAAAACCCGCTCTGACCTGCATGTTTTCTGTAGCGTCCCCCAGCAGACCACCGAAGGTGATGGCATTCGTCACAGTTCCCAAGTAAATAAACAAAATGGTCGACAGGACCTGAATGTGAAGCGCGTCGGTGAAGTCACTGATAAAGAAAGGCGCCTTTCTCTTGATGTCAAGAAGGAGACCACCACAAAACCTGACGACAAAAAAACTGACTTAATAACGGGATGAGATTCTTATTTACACTGAAAAAACACAAAATCTTACCAAGTATTTTAGTCTAGTTTCTACTGCAAATATCTTAGTACATTTAAAATAAGAAAACTAATTTACTAGTAACTAGTAACACATAGAAACCTGTTTTAAGCCAATAAAGCCTTAATATTGATGAAAAAGTACAAATGACTTCACTAAAAACATGGGGAAATGTCTAATTCACTTATAACAAGACATTTTTCTCATAAGTAAAATAATCTGCCATTGAAACAAAAACCTTTTCTTGATTGTTAAGGGATTACTGACTTAAAACAAGCTGCTATATTTTGCTGAAAAGTTTCTTATAAGTTAGTGTAGTCTTATTTCAAGTTTACTAAGATATTTCCAGTAGAAACTAAAACACTCGGTAAGATTTTGTGTTTTTGCAGTGTACAATCCAATAAATAAAACGTCATCCATATAGATCTGTTTATTTTTTACCTTCCTGTCTTCTTCAGCTCCTCCCCTGTAGCGTGCCCGCCTCCATCTCCATGACCGCCATCATGCGGCATGTCTCCGTTCATCTGGGAATCCCCTCCTGCGTACATGTTTTTCCTGAAACGGAAATAAGTTTCTTCAGTTGCTGCTGTGACATCTGATCAACACAAAGCCGCCTGGAATTATTTATTTGATTTAGGTCAACGTTTGGCCCACTGAAGCTGCTCACACAACCTGATTTAACTGCTACCTTTCCCATCATGATGTCACCTACTTGGTTCCTGTTTCCAGTTGGATGATGCTGATCCATTAGGTGATTAAATAGCCTGATAGATCAGTGCTGACTGCAGGTTTATATAATACGAACTGTGGCAGTTTCATAATTAAACACTGTGTTGTGCAGCTGGATGAGTTTGGGTGATTCTGCAGACTGTCATGCTCACACAGCATTCTGAGGATGTGCTATGCTTCCTTGAGCAGGTTAGCATAGGTCTATGGTCTTCACAACATGTTCATTACATTTTTTGCACAAAATCATTCTTATATATTGAGATTTCAGCCTGATTTAATTGTGACTTTAAAGCCAAATAAGCTGGTGCTAGCCATGCCCCCTGCTCAAAGTTTACATATGAGAATAAGAATGCAAGCGAATGCGGGTTTGTACTCCCGTACATCTCTGAATGTCACAAGTAGAGCCTCCTGCACAACCAACAAGAATGCAACAAGTGGTTTCTGGATGGTACGTCTTTTCCAGCAGCCATTGTACAGCGGTATAATTAGCTGACCTATCATGCTGGAGCTCGGCTTGGGTTGCTAGGTAACAGGGCTGGGCTTCCCTGGGGTTGCTAGGTGACGGGCAGTGTCTGCTGATTTGTGATGTAACACTCCGAAGGTTTTTGAGAAGGCTCATTTTCCAGACACCAAAAAACATAAACGTATTGCCAACAAAAGGCTGGGTGTTATTTAAAACAAAAAAGAAAAACTAAGCATTTGATATCCATATGGAAGAATGAAAACATCCAATATATGAATTTTAGGTAAAAGATCCACTTTGAAAAGGGCTTATTATGTATTTTCCAATAAGTGTGTTACCTACATTTGCTATGAAAATGCTATTTAATATAATATGGTAATATGGTTCTATTGCCTTATGCAGAAATAAAACCCTTTGTAAAGACAAAATAAAGGATGCAAAGAGGGATTAAAAGTAAAAAAAATAGCTTGATTAATATTTAAAATGTCGTTTTAATGTCTCATTTCTCATTCTGATTGCAGTAAATCACAAGTATTCTTTACACACCTATAGATTAAAGCAGAAATTATTACGAATAATCACTCTAAATCAAACCGTGAGAATAGTAAAAGATTCTCACCACTAATAAATTCCCTTGCTAGGCATTCTAAATGAAACATAAATCTGTTTGTTTATAAAATGATATTATATGCAACATAAGCTGGGTACCAAAAATACTCTAAAGATTTTGTGATTTCCTGCATTTTTGACCTTTTGTCAGAGGACGGCAGCGATTTGGGAGGCTCTATCCTGATGGTCGGGTCCCACTCTCCAGGAGGAAGAACGATCACCTCGTCCAGGAACTCATCGATCCCGGCCAGCAGGTCCTGCCTGTCCTTCGCCTTGTAGGCAATATCATGAAAGACCTGCGAACAAACACACAGACGTATTGGAGCGGAAAACGTGTGACGGGAAAGCATGTGGCTCCAGTGAACTGTGATAGCAGGTCTGAGGATTACTAAATAGGGAAAGAGAGCAGCGACTTGCAAACACTAAATAAACAACTAATCCAATCTAATCAACCCAAAAACTGTGGAGAGCAACGCCGTTTTATCACTTTAATCAACTCAAATGCTTTCCTCAGGGGTCTTTGAGTTTATTTTATTTGTTTGCCTTGCAATTAATTATCCTAGATGATTTTCCACTCAGTAAACAGCATTTGGCAAATAACTAAGGCCAAATAATTCTAAATAAAAGTTTAAATATTTTCTGTTTTCAGAAGAAAGGAATAAAAGTGCAGACCTATTGGAGTTTTTTCAAAGTTTACAAGAAATTTATTGCTTCAAAGGGACAGTTTGGCTTTTTTCACAGGGGGTTCTGTGAGTTAGTCAGCAGTAGTCAGTATCTTGCCTGTAGTAAAAATCAAGTTTGTGAAAGAAGAAGGCAACTACTAATCAGAGTGAATTTCAAGCAACAATGCACATCTTTGAGCTGCGATCTCCCAGATCATTTGATACTTTTGTACCACATAAGAAGTATAACTGAAGTATAATTTCAGTGGATTTATGAGCCAGTCTAACCTCATCAGACATCAGGGTGGCGATTGCTCTGCCAATCTCATGATATGACTTTGCTTTGCCTTTGGGTCCAAGCAGGATGAACAAAAACCTACAAAGAGAAGCAAAGCAGAGAATTAATCAGGGGTGTCCAAAGTGTGGCGCGGGGGCCGTCTGCGGCTCTGGGAATTATTCTGTGTGGCCCTTGTCCACGATTAAAGTCTAGCACAGATTTATTTTTACCAGAGTGTTGGGGGTAATATCCATAAAACAAATTAATAAAATATTTACTGATTAAAAAAATGATGTAGTCATCTTAAAATGGAAAACTTGAGCAACAACACAAATTACTCTTCTCTTATTAACCACATTTTTTGCGTTCATTTTACTTTGATACTGCATAGCATCACAAACATCCAGTAACTTTTACTCAAAAGTAGAACTGGGGTGAACTCATTAATTAAATGAGGCTAAAAAGGACTTAAATTAAAAAACTATATATAATTAAAAGAAACTTGGATCATGTTCTCATAATCCATCGAAAATGATTTACAGATTCAAGTGTTTTTCATTTCAATATTTTGTGTTTGTTTTGATAATAGAATTATTTTTGCACATTTTTCTCATTGAATTCTGACATTAATCTGAGAGTTTTAACCTTTTTTTTCTCTGAATTTTGACTTTTTCCTTCAAAATTCTGACTTTAATCTTCTGGGATCATAAATCAGATTTTGAGAAAGAAGTCAGAATACTTTTTTCCCCTCAGTGGAAAAAAATAGTTTTTTTCCCTAAAAAAGTCCAAAACTGTTGCAAAACGTTTTGGACACCCGTGCACTAAATCAATGAAGGAGAAAACATTTTATAATTAAAAGCTTCTGTCTGGTTTCTGATTGCTTGACTGAAATTAAAACTGAAATGTAGAATTAATGTGAAAATAAAGCTATAATTATATTTCAGTTAATTGTTGCATGTCGGCCACCTTGTGGGAACGGGAACTTCGGTCAACGCTCCCAGCATCACGGCTTGCTGCAGACGAACAAACGCCACAAATGGGGCGTCCAGGAAGTCCACCTCCCCCACCAGGACGTTGGAGGCCTCTGCGTCTCTTGGCAGCTTCTTCATGAACTTGTTTTTCAGCTGGAGCAACAAAGAAAAAGAGTTTGCTCTAAATGAAACGATGCAAATCAAATAAGATGGATTCTTTGAGTGTAAATGTCGAAAACAAAAGGTTCACTTGCCGAGCTCTGAAGGTTTGGCATTTATGGAAATATTTAAGTCTTTCCGCTGTGTACTTAATAACATCTATTAAATGTTACATTTTCTATTATTATTTCCTAAATTTAAAGAGCTTACCCCCCTTCCATCATCACAATTAAAGAAAGTAAATTATTTCTGGTCAAGTTGTCAGTAATAAAAAAAATCTTATCAGGAAATATAAAGTTCACTTCACTTGAATAACTCTTTTATATGTTTTATATGTTATTTTATTAAAACTGAGGTACTTTATGACCACAATATGCAAACTAATCCTGACCATCTGGGTCGGATTGTTGTGGAATAGTACTGTGGTACTTATTGCCATCACTACCAGCAGAACATAAAGGGATGGAAAACATTTACTAAGACACAACCACAGGTTGACCTTTGGACCCGTGTTCCTTGGACTTCACTCTGTCAGTTCAGGGGAAGTTTTCTAAAATTTCCAGACGAAAGTATGTCAACAACATACATTCAACATGAATGAAATGGAAAAAATAACAGCCTCAGTTCTGTCAGTGGTGGCAGATTTGGGTACAATGTGTAAAACTTAGAAGATCTGATTTCATTTTTAGAGACCAAACTTGGTGAAACCTCCTGGATAATCCAGGAGGTTTCAGGTTTCATCAAAATAGACATAGGAGTATGTCTGTCTCCTTTGATAGACATACTTCATAATTATTTATGTTTTTTGTTGCTGTATTCTTTTTTTTGTGGTTTGCTTTTAACATTTCTAACTTAATTTTTTATTTTCTTTTGTTTTTTCTTTCACCGTCTCTTTTGCTCCCTGCGATGTAATCTTTCTCAGGGAAGTGAAGTTGACCGTTATAATGTAATGGTTTACTTGTCCGCCTTATTTCAAATGTTGAAGTTAGTTTTGTGATGTAGAGGCCTAAGGTCATGTAAATGATACTTCCTTGAGAATCAATAAAGATAAAATAAAAAAAACTATGTCAACAAAAAGTATACAGCGACACTGCAGCTGAAGTTGGGGAATTCATTTTTTAAAAATGTCCCCATAGTGAGGGATATTTACTGTTTGAGCATATTAGCTGACATTTTAGCTAGCTGAATTTACCAAATTTACTGCAGAAGATGCTTTTCAAACAATCAAATTTGTTCAAATTGCTTTAATTAAACTATGAAAGTTTCATGTCAGGATTTCTGGTTCTTGTCACTATTTTTTAAAACCAGTTACATCCAAAAGGCAAAAGTTTTAAGTATTGCATCTTGACCTGAACTGTGCAGACTTTAGTGCGTCGCATGAAAAGTACCAGAGCAAACAGGAAAGACAGATTTTAGGTTACCTTTTGTTAGTTTTAGTAATAGCTTTAGTTTTTTCATGGAAAAGTGTTATATTGTGACTATGATTGGGCAATAATACTCAACAGAAGATATTACTTAAAAAGTATATATATATATTTTGAACAACCAACTGACTGGTGTTTTCTCCAAATTTTAAAGTCGGCACTTTGAGAACTAGCGTAGCGTAGCCTAGCTTAGCATAGCTGTGAGTTCGGAGCATGTAGTGCCGAGGTAAACTGTTTGTGTGGGGAAAAATAAAGAAATTTCACATCAGTTTGAAAGGTTAATAAATAGATTAATAAAAACAAAAAGGAAGAATATTATATCAGTATGTTTTTGTTTTATAAACGCATTTAGTTATAATTGTTTCCCCATTAACTGCTGTTTTTATGTATTCCAGTTAATGAAAGTGTTTTCTCAATTTCTGCTTCGTTATTTTGTTTGTTTTAGTTAATTATAATAACCGCGGCTCAGACTGCCATGAAAAAAATCGGAAATGGGGAAAATAAAGTAATGTAAGCTCAATAAGTTGCATTAAGCTTTAATGCTATTTATATGAATTCACATGAGATAGAGCAACACAGTAACAACTACTGCATGATTTAGAAGTGGAGGAAAAATTATAGTTTTCTGAAAAATCTTTGCAAATAAAAATCTCTTACAGAAAAGCCTCCCACAGGATGATGCTGCTTTTCTTTCACTTGACAACTCTGTTACTCTGAGTTACTCTGAGTTGACGTTGTGTTTACTTGGCATTGTAAACCTGCCTTTGTTTCTGTCGGCGTTTTATCTCCAACTTATCAGTCATGAGAGGAAATGATTGTAGCCAGTGGAATCCCTCTGAACTGTATTTATGGGATGAGTGGGTGTGGAATCACTTCAGAGACTTGTTTCTTGGTAATTTATCTCTTGACTTGTGGTAACTATTCACCAATCAGATCAAATGTATATTCAAAGATGAAGTAAGTGATAAAGTCCTGTTTAAGGTTAATTTATTATAGAAACCTGCTTGTTTTGTCTACAAATTAACTTTGCTTCAACATTTTTTCATGTGTATTTTGAAAAATTACATTAGAAAAGGTTGATGGAAATGGGAAAATTCAAAATAACTTCCTCAATTTTGCAAAAAAGTCTTTAGGTTGTTTTTTGGATTTTCAGTGTAAGAGTTTCTGTGCTAAATGAGAGATGGAAACATAAGTTCTGATGAAGCAAACATTCCCATCCACTGGTGTGTCTGTGCCTTACCAGAGGCACAAACTCAAACATTTCTAAATCCAAATATCCGAAATAGATTGGAAAACTCTCCATTTTTCTAAGATTTTTGGTCCATGTTAGTTTGCAACATCTACTTCCTGTTTATCACCTAAACATAGCATCAACATCTGACGAAATCACAATTTAAAAGCAGTAAATGTGAACATGCATCATTTGTATTTTCCTTTTTTGCGACATATTAAAGTTTGCGTGAAATCTACATGGCATTTGGACACAAACATGGCCACTGACTGCTACTGACGTCCCTTTCTGCCCACAGCATCACCATCTGCAACGACTGGAGATACGCCGATGACATCAGTTACGGCATTTAATTTCCCTTTACGGAAAAATGAACTATTTTAAAATTGAACTGATTAAGTAATGCAAATTAACGGTAAATAAAACTTCTCTTTTCCCATTTATCTCAGCAGAAATTTTTCCATATTTCTTCCCCGATCAATCAACAGCTTGAAATGATCATAATACTCTAACGTACCAAAGCTAGCTTCTGGTGCTCTTGAGGATTAGCAAGTCTCAGAGTGGGTTAAAACTAAACATGGAAATTAACTTCAACTTTTTGTGACTGGACATGTAACACCCATCACCAATAAATCCTGGTTTTCCACAAACTTTACACATTAACCACAGGTGTAAACATTTTTTATATACTTACACTCTTGCAATAAACTTCTAATGGTGATGGAAACATTAGACATTATATGGGTTTCAGTCTTTCTTTGCACACTGCAAAAACACAAAACCTTAGCAAGTATTTTTAGTTTCTAGTGCAGTTAATGTACTACTGCTGAAATAAGACAAAAGTCATTTTTCAATAAGCTCCTATATTTTTCTGAAAAGTTACTCGTAAGTTAATTTTGTCTTATTTCAACTGTACTAAGATATTTGCACTAGAAACTAGAACAAAAATACCTGTAAGATTTTGTGTTTCTGCAGTGCAGGAACCGATTTCCTGTGGATGAGGCGACATCAAGCCGTAGCTCCCGTCTGCCTCTGCTCCCTACAAATGTCATTTCCATTAAGATGTTAAATAAATGATCGACACTTCTCGCCTCTCTGCCTTTCCAAGAACATCGCTCTGCTTTTGACATTTAGTTGGAGAGGAGCGCTTTTCATACACTGTTATTTTCCAGAAAATAAAATATGCTTGCCATTTTCTAGTGCTGTTTGAGCGTACAGAGATTGACTTAAGGTTTCCAGCAGTGAACTGTGGACAGAAGTGGAGAATTCATGGTCAGTAACCTTAAAAAACAGACAAAAAGCTGTTGGAAAGTTGTAAATAATTACACATTTTGTTGGTTTATTTGTTGGTTATGATTATTAGTTCTCCTTTTTGAAAGTCTGTCAAAGTTTTTCATCGGATTTTGAATGTTTTTTCACTTATTTTCAGAAAAATACTTTTTTCTGGTAGATTGTTTAGCCACTTAACTTTGACCTATAAATAAAAGACGAGTAAGACCTTGTGTCTTATTACAAATAAAAGAAAACATAATAAAGAAGGCAATTTATTCTTTATACTTAGCAGCTGTTTCTATTGATTTCTTAAACCAAATTTTATTAAAATACCAATACAGTTGAAACCAGATATTTACATACACTGAATAAAAAGGTGCAACTTTTTTTCTGTCACAGTCTGAAGTTGAATCAGACCAAACTTTTCTTGCTCTAGCTTAGTTAAAATTACATAAATTATTTATATTTATTAATTACCAAAGAACTTGGCAAGAATATTTTGTGGTTCATGGCTGATGAACAGAGAATTTGAGCTCCTCCCCTCTTTCCATTCAGGACAAAAAAGGCGGGAATCACCATAGCAACCACTGACAGTATTTCCGGTCTGTTTTGTTCTCACCAGGTTATTCTATATTTTTCACAAGAGAAAGGAAGGAAAACTGTGCATTCTGGATATTTTAGGACAGTAGCTACATTAGCTTTAAAATTTAGAAGATTATACCTCAATAATTTGCACATTTGTCTTTAAAAAAATGCAAAAACACAAAATCTGCCATGTAATGTTTGTTTAGTTTCTAGTGCAAATATCTTAGTGCACTTGAAATGAGACAAAATTGACTTACAAGTAACTTTTCAGCAACGTTTAGGGGCTTGTTTTGAGTCAATCAATTTATAATATTGATGAAAAAGTTCTAGTTTCATTGGCAGATTATTTCACTTACAACAAGCATTTTTTCTCATAAGTGAAATAATTTCCCAGTGGAACCTGCACTCTTTCATCAATATTAAATTCAATAATTTTACTTAAGACAAGCTCCCATTTCTTGCTGCAAAGCTACTTATAAATTAGTTTTGTCTGATTTCAAGTGAACTAAGATATGTCCACTGGAATTTAGACCAAATTTACTCAGTAAAATGTTGTGTTTTTGCAGTGTAATAACAGAAACATGGTGAATCGATTACAGATGTCGGTTGACTCACCTGGTCCTTCTCTGGTTTGTCAGAGATGTCATTCAAGCTGCTGGACGCCAGGTTCTTGTGAGGCGTTGTCGGACTATCTGTTGCGATGCAGAAACGGATTAAGTTTTAAATTAGTCGGTTTTTCAGAGCTGAGAATGAGATAAAACTGATGGAGGCGGAGGAGACCCAGGAAAAAGACAGTGGCCCAGAGGCTTTGCTCCACATGCATCACCAGAACCTTTACCGCTCCGCTGCAATGTCCATGCCAAGCCAGAAATGAAGAAATGCATGTCCAGATTATCCCTGTAGCTGAGATATATTTTGGGGGTAAGCTGATTAATTTTTATGACTTTTATGAATATATACACAATAGAAAAATATTAAAGTCGATGTCTTTGGGAACAACATGGCGTTATTGGCTAGTGGGTGTATTAAACCCATAATGCATCAGTTCAGGGGCCCACATGCTTGTAAATCTGGCTGGTTCAGTGTTTTACCACAGGCACAAAACTCAGAAATATTTCAAAGTTCAAACCTCCAGCTCAGAAAAGAGACTCTCTCCATTTATCTGAGACCAAAAAAAGAAAATCTGTGCCAGTTTGCAATCTCTACTTCCTGTTTCTTACAGCCATTCGCAATGTCAACATCTGACAAAATTACTCACTAAAAGCCAATGGATGGAAACATTTAATTTTTATTTTACTTAATTTAATGGAAACAAAGTAAGTATTCTCCCAATCCACAAAACACTTAAAAAACAAAACTATCTCCTTCTAGGTATGCACTGATCCACTTTTTTCACTTCAGATATCAATATCTGAGGTTTAATATCGGCCCAATAAACACGGACTTAAATGTACTGAATAACAAATATATTAAGTAACTCTGCACTGGTACAGCTCACTTAAAAACACCAACAGCTTCACCAGCTTGGTCAAACACGAAAAAACTACTTTAATTGGTTCAGTCAGTTAAATTAGGAGCATAACAGCCCATGTAAAATAAATAATAAAGAAACTTAAACTGACAAAAACAGTAGAAATGTAAAAATGAAACTGCAACAATTTCAAATGGTTCAGAAAGTAAAGTTAGGAATTTTAATATAACTTGGACTGGCACCTGACAGACACCTGATCTTTTATTTTTTTCAGTATTGATACAAATATTAATATTGGATCGGTGCATCTATAACCTCAGCTAAGATAATTATTGCTAACTCTGCCTGATTTAAAGAATCTAGTTTTTATTGCATGTTGGATCCAAACTTAAGCAGCCCTGATGTTGGTGAAGTTTACACACCGTTCTCATGGTTTATTAAACTTTCCTGCTTGCCCAGCAGCTGCTCAGCATCCACTCAGAGTCACCGCTAACAGGTGAGGCTATCCGCTCACACCAAAACGGCCCACTAAGTGCTTTCCTGTGACTGACGCTCTGCTGATGCTCAGTTTCTGACAGCGTGATGCGACCTCTCATCACGGCCCTCAGCAGGTAGGAGGACGAGCGGCGCCACTGAAGCTTTTTCATAAATCTGCCCCCTCAGCATTGTGGGTAAAACCAGGCCTGTCAGTATGATGCAGCCAGCATTAAGAAATCTGCTTTTGAGGTTGACTTTATTTGTCGTTCTTAAATTTTACATCAATAACGAGGGAACTGACCATAAAGACTAAAGGAAAACGTAGAAATGTTCCTGCACAGTGATGCTTCGTTTCTTCTTTTTTTATAAAATTGTGTGAAATATTTCTGAACAATAAGTAACCAGGTCAACTGTTACTCTAACTTCACTTCCATTAGGTTAAAATGACTTAGTTCATGTTCAGCATTCTGACTACAGCTGGACAATAAATCAATAACAATATATCACGATAGACACATGATCAATATCAATAGACAATACATCTGATATCTATTCAATATTCACTATTTAGAATAAATACTGAGCCGCACTGCATTCTGGGAGAAGGTTTATGGAATGAAGTAACTCACTCACTGTTTGGTAAGGCGCTAGCTTTTTCCACAGATTATCTGTCTCATACTACTGTAATGACATAATGAGAGTTCAACAAATATGTAAAACATATTTTTAATGGAAGTTACAAGCTGCAGCTTCAACTTGACTCCATGTGAGATTTTCTGATTAATCCTCCAAACTGATCTGACAGCAGAGAAGATACTTATTGCTCATAAATACTCCACACAACCCCAGTTCAAATATGGATGTCTTTTTTTTTTTTTTTTTTTAACCCCAGTTCAAATATGGATGTCTTTTTTTTTTTTTTTTGTCCATTTGTAAGTCCAATTCACCTTTTTTTCACCACTAGGTGTTCAGCATGTTGCAACCGGGTCTGGGGAACTTACTAAGCCAGTCCATACTGGTACTCCTTTGGTTCTGCAGGTCCTCCATGGAGATGTGACCCGACAGGCAGGTCACAGAGTTCTCCAGAGGACTGCGGGCTTTTAGCGGCAGCAGAGGGTTATCAGAAGCAGTCCAGGCAAGCAAGAAAAGGGGACAGACAGGAGGAAAGGTCGAGATGAAGGACAGTCGATAGGCAAACAAAATCAAGACTGTTAACAGATTTGATAGGGAGGGAATAATCGGTGTGTTAAAAGCTGTGCAGAGAAACAGTGAGTTCAGAGGAATGGTGATGTTAAACTGGAGAAGCAAGCAGTGGTTTCAACTCTTGATTATGCACTTTATCCTCCAAGGCGTTATAACCCATTAATGATTATCACTGATGTTCTTTATCTTTACTACGATCCAGACTTTGACATGATGGCGCAGCCTGTTGTTTCATCATCCACATGTTTCTCACATCTGATAAGAGCCAATAAATAACTTCACTTCATGGTTGGTCACAGATTAATTACATCGAGTTACTCAACGTTTTACAATCAAAGCAAACATGTCCATAAAGTCAGTTAGGCCTGTGTGCTAAATCCAGATGCTAATTTCCCCAGTTAGGAGACGGAAACATGCTAATTTTGATGCAACTGTAATTCAGAAGCAGAGCTGCAAAAACACAAAATCTTAGGAAACCTGAAATATGACAAACCTGAAGTATAAGAAACTTTCAAGCAACATATAGGAGCTAGTTTTAAGTCAGTAGTTTCTTATTATTACAAAAAAATGTATTAATTTCATTAATATCATGGGAAAAATGTCTTGCTATAAGTGAAATAATCTGCCACTGAAACTAGAACTTTTTCACAAATATTAAGGAATTATTGACTTAAAACAAGCTCATAATTCTTGCAGAAAAGTTACTTGTAAATTAGTTTTGTCTTATTTCAAGAATGCTAAGACATTTATATTAGAAGCTAGACCAAAAATACTTGGTAAGATTTTGTGTTTTTGCAGTGTATTTCTCCTGCTTTCACTCTTCTGTGTACTAAATCATCTCTTATTGACAAATTAATTACTTGTCAGTTCTAAACAACTTAGTCAGCTTTATTCTTTTATTCTTTTGTTTCGGCCTTGGGGTTTTTCCACCACAGCAATAAAAACTTGCATCACTTTGGCTCCTCTGTGTTAGGAGATTAATGCAAGCGCCTTGAAATACATTTTAAAGTGCAGTTAGAGAGCTGATACCAAACGCCTGTCGCTCGAACACAGGAAACTGATCTACAGCACAAGTGTTTGCTGTTTATTCCTTTTATATATTTTTTTTTCTTGCCAAACTTTAACCTTTCAAATCACCAAACAAATGTTAATGTTTAAAAATGTATTAAGGGAAAAATGTATCCAAACCAACCTGGCCTCAAAAGATGATTGTCGTCTAAACCTAACAGCTGGTTATCGTGTCCTCACAGGCAAAAACTGATATTAGAGTTTGTGATTACTGACGACGTTTCTGGGATGAATTTCCTTTTTTTTAGCTGAATTATTTTTATTTTATCCACATTTAATCATTTTTGACCATGAGGGATTGGCCTGTTTGGGGTTATGCAGCAGCAACTCAATCACTTTAACTATGACTAGGAATCTCCAAATCCTCCCCAAAAACACAAATCTTACCAAGTATCTTTGGTCTAGTTTCTAGTGCAAATATGTTAGTACACTTTAAATATGACAAAGATAACTTACAAGTAACTTTTCAGCAAGATTTAGGAGCTCTTTTTACATCAATAAATACTTAATATTAATGAAAAAGTTTTAGTTCAGATTATTTCACTTTTAACAAGTGAAATAATCTGAACTAAACCTTTTTTATCAACTTTAAGGAACTATTTACTTAAAACAAGCTCCTATATCTTTCTGAAAAGTACTTAAAGGTTAATTTTGTCTTACTTCAAAAGTACTAAGATATTTACACCAGAAACTAGATTAAAAATACTTGTAAAGATTTGTGTTTTTGCAGTGCAGTTGGATTTATTTGTCATTTAGAGACAGACATGCGGATCTTTCTCACCTCATAACCCAAGTATGTTTGAGCTTAAGGTTGGATATGCAGGACTTTCCAACAAGAGCAACAGATTAAATCCATTTGGCAGCACTACCACTGCCATGCTTTATATTTGGTCTGATGTTCTTGTTCTGAAATGAAGTGTTAGTTTTATAAATGATGCATATGAAGCTGACGCAGCTCTAAACTCCTCTAAACTGACATAGCGTTCCTTTAGTGAACGACTGATCAGTTGTTGCAGCTAAGAAATATTTCTAACACCAACATGCTGATCTGGTGATAATTTTTGGGATTAACAGATTAATAAATTTCGCTTAATATGAGATGTTTTTTTGTTTGTTTAAGACAATTTGAACCAAGTGAATGTAAAAGTGCCACTTGATGAATTAGAAGTGGAATATATTAGGTTTTGTTTTATCTTAAATGCAAATTTATATTTGACAGTTTTATTTGAATATGTTGTTCTTTCAGACTCTTTATAGTCCAGCAAATGATAAATCAATTACAAAATTAGTTGATAATCATTTTTAATGATTGACTCGTAGCGATTAATCAGATTAATCGTTCCAGTCCTAATTACAGTTCATTCATGACTTAAAACTGGGGCAAAAATTGTTTCACAAACATCCAGGTGGGTTGGGAAATGCTGTTTCACTTCTTAAAATAATCTGAATTATAATTTTAGTTTTTTAAGGTTATCCTTGTCTTGTATTAAATTTGTTTGTTGATCTAAAAGGAGAGCAAACACTTTTTCACTGCGTTGTTTAAACTTTTGTGTTTTAAGATAAGAAATAAGAGAAAAACTCTATAACATTTTTTAGTTTAATCCCTGACATTTTCCAGAAAATTTGCTAGAAAAATCTGAGAAATTTTTATATTAAACTCAAAACTGTTTCAGAAAAAACAAGGCAATTTGTTTGAAAATCAGAAAGCCCTCTCTCTTTTTTTTTTTAGAAAATTTCTGAGACTCTCCTCAAAATTTCAGATTTTTTCAGGCAAATTGTTAACTTATCAAAATAAAAATTGTCCTTGTTGTTTCTTGAGAATTTCTTAAATTAATCTCAAAATGTTTATTTATTTCTATCTACAGAGATTCTTATATGATGTCAAAAGTTTCAGAGTTAGTTGATTCAAGATGCTACAAAAATGAATATGCATCCAGGAATACCCAGTAAATAATGTTTCCCTGCATCTTCTGGTTCCGTATGAAACTAATTTGACCAACTGGGCTCTAATAAGAGTCCCACACAAACGCTGTCATTTGCAGTTCAGCACTCAAAACTCACTGTATTTCTCGTCACTCAAATCCAAATTAATTTAGTATATTTTCTCTGTCGAATCACGACTTTCCCGTTCTGATTTTCTAGAGTGAAAAGCTGAAAAGACTGCACCAAACTGGCACCACTGTTACCGTTGTCCTGGTTGGAAAACAGCCTACTTGCGCTGGAAACCGTTTTCCCAATGTCGGCCAGGGAGCGGAGGTTGGACTTCTTGGTCTGGTGGCGGTGTTTCCGTAGCAACGTGTACATCACCTTGTCCTTCAGGTCTGCTTTCAGCTGGCCGATCTCTATCTGGTTGTCAGTGATCATCTCTGAAAGCAAACAACTGTTGCGTCAAATCTTAGTTTAGATTTTGTTGTAATGCAGAAAACATTCATATTATTTTTACGTTTTATGTAATGAAATTGTCCGTCCAAAACCCCTTTTCTAATAAATTGTTGAATGAATAGACATACGAGCTCAACTACAGAGATATTTACTGTTTTTAATCTGTTATTTAAGTTATTCAACCATCAGGTTGCTAGGTAACGGGGCTGGGCTCATCTGGGGTTGCTAGGTAACAGGGCTGGGCTCATCTGGGGTTGCTAGGTAACAGGGCTGGGCTCATCTGGGGTTGCTAGGTAACGGGGCTAGGCTCGTCTGGGGTTGCTAGGTAACGGGGCTAGGCTCAGCTGGGGTTGCTAGGTAACGGGGCTGGGCTCATCTGGGGTTGCTAGGTAACAGGGCTGGGCTCATCTGGGGTTGCTAGGTAACAGGGCTGGGGTCGTCTGGGATTGCTAGGTAACGGGGCTGGGCTCATCTGGGGTTGCTAGGTAACAGGGCTGGGCTCGTCTGGGGTTGCTAGGTAGTGGGGCTGGGGTCATCTGGGGTTGCTAGGTAACGGGGCTGGGCTTGGCTGAGGTTGCTAGGTAACAGCACAATGCCATTTCAAAAACAGGAGGTTTTTGAAATGGCACATATAAGTACACCTGCAAGTAACTGAATATAAGTAACTGCTCCGTATTTACCTCATAAATATACATAATGTGCTCTACTAGCATCCTGTTTCATAATATATGAAGCAGCAAAAGTTCTCCAGCTGCTAACATGTTTAATGCAAACCCTGAATTTCACAATGCAGTCGAAACGCCGATCCAAACTGTAGTAGAAAGGATCTTCATACTTGTAAAAACTCAATTAGCGACTCCAGGAGTGAAATGTTCCCGTTTAAGAGTCTTGCTGGCAGGATATGGTT
The DNA here is from genome assembly GCF_000485575.1 of Poecilia formosa. Taxonomy (NCBI): domain Eukaryota; kingdom Metazoa; phylum Chordata; class Actinopteri; order Cyprinodontiformes; family Poeciliidae; genus Poecilia; species Poecilia formosa. The sequence continues at coordinate 580,235 of NW_006799959.1, forward strand.
CAATCTTAAGGTCTGAACTATTTTTAAAAAGATCAGAAGCCTCAAAGCGGACAGAAGCCAGCCTCGGGGAAACTCTCTTCCTGCGGACGGTTAGTACAGTTAATGGCCCATCAGTCAGAGCGCCGGTTCTTTTCGGGCTGCGCGGTCAATTACATCACATTAATCAGTCTGAGTGGGAGCTCTTCCTTCGTGCAGACCAACACAGAGACGTCATAATCTCAGTGCAACTGGAGACAATGAACTGCCCTTAGACTGGGGAAGTTTTAGAGCCACCATTTTGATTTTGGAAACTACTTTCTGAGTCCAGCTAATGTGCAAACAAACCAAAGACGCCTCAGACTCAGACTACAGCACACTGCAGGAACATGATGACCTTTATCAGGCTTTGCAGCGCGGCTCCACGGGTCACATGATCAATTTACTCACCAACAACCTGAGGGAGAGTGGACGCCTCCAACTCCAGCATGATGGTGCCTTTCTCTATGCAGGTGCGCAGCTCCAGCAGGCTGTGCAAGGACAGCGTCGCCACGTGGGGTTTACTCCAGCGCTCACCTCCTTTCTCCACCTTTTCCTCAAACTTTATCCACCTGCACAGACAGCAAAGCAGAAAATAAGGAGTCCAATAAATGGAAACACATAAAACTGATTCAGATTACTATATAAAATAAAAAATTACAAGATTATGGATGGTCTTTATAGGGCTTTTAAGATGTCTTCTGCAGAGGTCATATCAGAAATGAGCTGTGTTTACTTTGCAAAAAATAAAAATACAATTTCACAATTTCTGTGTTTCAATTAAATAAGAAATGCAATTAAAATCGCATGTGCATATGATTATTTACGCGATAAATCGTTAAAAAACACTTTGTGCCATCATTTTCCTACCACTTCCTGTCGTATTCTTTGTCTTTTTCACTAGCAGTAAAATCCTGTTGTTGATCACATGACTTGTAATGAGAAAAAAAAAAATTCCATTGCAGTTTTGCAAAAATACACTAATTTCAATACAGCCTCATCCTAGTGCAAAAACTTTTTAGAGAAAAAGTTTTCTTCTTTTTTTTACAGCATGTTTTGATTTAGCCAATTAAATGTTGTAATTTCAATTTGTACATTTTTATGGCCAATAAAAACGCAGCTAGTGATATTTTACATCGTTCTAGTGCCAAGCTGTTCTGCATGTTTGTAGCTTTAGGAGATCAGGCTCCAAGTCTGTTTTCATTGGGCCCGTTTGGTTCTGGGGTTTTCATTGGGCCCGTTTGGTTCTGGGGTTTTCATTGGGCCCGTTTGGTTCTGGGGTTTTCATTGGGCCCGTTTGGTTCTGGAGTTTTCATTGGGCCCGTTTGGTTCTGGGGTTTTCATTGGGCCCGTTTGGTTCTGGGGTTTTCATTGGGCCCGTTTGGTTCTGGGGTTTTCATTGGGACTGTTTGGTTCTGGGGTTTTCATTGGGCCCGTTTGGTTCTGGGGTTTTCATTGGGACTGTTTGGTTCTGAGGTTTTCATTGGGCCCGTTTGGTTCTGGAGTTTTCATTGGGCCCGTTTGGTTCTGGGGTTTTCACTCGGCCCATTTGGCTGCCAAACCTGCACTTGGCAGATGGACAACTGGACCCAACAGTGGTCCGGGTTTCTGTTCTCCAGTTGTCACCCAGTCCACACGCAGAGGGAGGCATTGCACAATATCTTCACTTCTTAATGAGTTTGCAGAATAATTAGTTTATATTAAATTACTCTGATTTTACAGGTGATTCTTGTAAGAATCCAAGCAGCAATAGTGTGACACGTATTGCTGCGTGTCACATTATAGAGCCACTAATCTATTTTATTTAACTAAGAGTTTAAATTCAGTCCAATTCAATTAAAATGGTCAAAATTGAAACATTTATATTGCTTTTAGTTTTTATTCACATTATTTCTGACAAATATTTTGTCCATTTATTGTGGTTTTAAAGGCTCACTGCTTTTAATTAAATTAAAATATGTTAATTTATGTTCAATTTGCAATTAATTAAACATCTATGGATTCAAATTCAGCTACAGGCTTTACTATTTGATCCTCAGTTTAATACAATGGAGGCAAATTACATCAGCAGCAATTCCTCATACTGAGCAAGCATGTGGGCACAGTGGAAAGAAACAACTCCCTGTGAACAGGAAGAACCCTCCAGCAGAGCCAGGCTCAACTGATGGGGCTTCAGAGGACAGGAAGAAAACACAGAAAAGAGGAGAAACTGAACGTCGTATTTATGCATTAATCTCGTTTAAGCTCCATTTTGCAGTTATAAATCACGCACTGCATCAGAATCAATTCATTTTCTAACTTATAAGGCATCAGAAATTTAATTTTTGGAATAATCTAGCTTTAAATTAGAATAAAACAATAGCTTCATCTTATTAAATGCATAAAATGTTAGGGCTGTAACTAACTACCATTTAAATAATCAATTATTCTATTAATTATTCTAATGATTAATTGATTAATCAGATAAAAAATGCTTTTTCTTTTAACCACTTATTATTTTATACCACAAGAGAACTACATTGAAAGATCCCTTTTTTAGATAAGGAATCTTATCTAAAAGATTTTAGGCAATAAAATAAATATTTTATTGCCTAAAATACCAAATGATACAATTAATTTGATGAATACTTGATTATTTGAAGCAAATGATGCATCTGCAGCCTAAAAACTACTGACATCAACGTGTGAAAGTGCTTAACAGGAGGACAATTTTCTTTGCAGAATCTGAACTTTGTGAAACTGAAGCTGCCACCTGAGAAGTTCTGAGTAAAACAGATTTACAGAGAAACTGATTTAATTTTTATCTTAAATGCAAAATGTAGATTTTTTGAGTCTGTCTGCTCCAGTTAACGATTAATCATGATTATTTAAATAACAGATTAATCGTTTCAGCCCAATAAAATTTCCTGCAAAGTGCTTCTACAAACCATCCAGCCCAGAGCGATTTGAAACTTTTATCTGCAGGACACTTGGTCAGAGGTCAGGGTAACAAACGGCCTCATTTGGTGCCTGGAACAGCAGCCCAGGGATCCTGTTTCCTCTGAGACAGTTTCACTCATCCAGCGCTAATGATGCACAAACAATCATCCCTTCTACGTCTTATCACAATAATCTAACAGGTCACACAAAGGAAAGACCTAAAATTATATTTTTTTAAAGTAAAACTTACTCAAAACATTGCAAGGAGGATCTTTGATTATCTAGATGACAGGAGCTGCAACTAATGATTATTTTGTGATGATTAATCGATTAGCTGGATTTAAAAAATGCCACAGATTTTTTATTTCATAAGTTGTTGTTTTTTTACATAATGTTAGCAATACAGTAGAAGATGCAAATCATTTGTAGCAAAGGGTGCATCTGCTGATAAAAATACTCCAAAGAGTTTTTGGACATAATTTGAACCAGGTGGAGATAAAACTGCTACCTGAGGAGTTCTGGGTGAAACATATTTACAGAAAATGAAGGATTTTCATCTTAAATGCAAAATTTATATATTTTTTATGAAGTTTTGTCTTAATATCTGGATTGATTGTGTTGCTCTTTTAGCAAATTACCACTTTCAAAGTCTGTATGCTCCAGTTAAAGATTATTTGATTATTAAGTTAGTGACTGATTCTTTCAATCGATTAATCATGATTAATCAAATTTATGATTTGTTCAATTAATCACAATTAATCACATTTAATTGATTACTGAATTAGTTGACGGTTACTTAAAGAATCGATTAATCACAATTAAAGAATCGATTAATCACGATTAACTGAATTAATCGTTTCAGCTCTGAAGTCATTGGGGAAGGCAGTGACGCTCACACCTGGGGCAGATGTTCCTACCTGGCCGTCTCCTTCCACTCCATCTCCTGCCCGTCCACTTCCAGCAGCTCGTCCAGCTCGGTGAAGAGCTGCGGGGGCGCCGGGCCGTCATCGTCCTCCCCTAAGATGAATCGGATCCTCTCGGCTGCCGGCGAGACTGCGAGAGACGGAAAGATACTGCGTTTCACAGGCTGGCACTGGTTCCCGTTGGGCAGCGGTTTGGACTTCTCGCCCTCCGCTGGACTCTTCACCTCCGGCGGAGGTGGAAGAGGAGGAACTTTAACCTCCTCTGCATCCTCTTCCTTTTCCTCCTTCTCCTCTTGATTATTGTTTTTGGACATCTTTTAATATTTCAGTGACCCCCCCCAACCCGTTGCTCGCTGAGTCGGCAGAGATTGACACAAGCCCACCCGAGTCCCAGCGCAGCAGCTAGACCTTCATTAAAGCCCCTGGTGGAAGTGACAGCCGATCTCAGACGCCTTTGCACTTTGCAGAACAGGTAGGAGGGGGCCAATGGGTTTAGGGGTCCCCTCGGTGGCAGCGAGCCCCCGCTCCCTCCACGCCTCCCCTTCTCTGTTCGAACAGGCCTTCACTATTGGTCCTGCTGCCTTGGCAAGCGGCCGTGAAACCCTCATTAACAAATAGGAAATGCTGCACAAACTGGCCTATTCTCTGGCCGCGGCTTGCCTTCGCTCCCCTTTGTTTTTTCATTTGAATATTAAGAGTGTTACATAACACAAAGCGAAACACGGCTTCAGCAGGATTTATATACTTTTCAGTGCTTTTCAGTGGATGTAAATAAACAACATGATCAGACATTGTTCCAACAAGTGCAAACTAAAATTAAAGTTTTAATGATGGACCACCAACAGTGGTTACATAAAAGCTCAGAGGGATGGGAGAAAACTGAACATACAGTTCCAGTCAGCAGCTTGGAAACACTCGCCATGGGAACCGTTCATTTGAACAGTTCTTTTTATGGAATAATATACAACATTAAGCTGCACTGACTGCTTTTCAACACTGACCAACATGTTGGATTTTTGGTCATCAAAATGTAAGGTGTTTTCTTTATAACTTTCTAGTTTTCTGTTTTTATTATTTAAAGCGCCTTGCTGCTGAAATACGTGACACAAATAAACTTTGATTTGATTGATCAGTTCCAGGATTTCACAAATGCTTTTTTATTGCAATCAAAATAACAGATTTTGTGGTGGTGCTTATAAATATTTTTAAGAAATTTTGTGATAATTAAACTCCCTTAAACCTCTTTGTATTAATTTTTCTTCTAAATTTAGATTTTCAAAGACAGATTTTTCACACCAACATTTTTATCCTTGTAATAATTTAAAAAGCTTGACTTTTGTTACGCACCATATCGATCGCAGAATATAACTTGGCACCAAGTAAACTAAAAATAAAACTGCAGCTAAAATTTAAAAAGTAAATTTCATCTCATTTTGGTCTCAACTTGTCTGTTTTTTCTTTTGAAGGGTAATTTTGTAATTCATTTCATTTATTGTTTCTGTTATTTTGTCTATTTATTTCAGATATTTAAAATGTCTTCCAGTTCCAGTAAATGTTAATCAGAATTTAAATTTTATTGAGAATGTCTTCTTGAATTATTATGCTATTATCATTACATATGATTGAAAATGGTCTCACAATTATCAGTAACTTCTGGGGCGATTTATCGTCCAGTAAAATCCGTTACCGTGTCAAAGCAACAGATACAGAAACAAAAAACCGATGCTGACTCTACAGCCAATAATAAACCATTCTCTTCCTTCACTTCAATTTACCCAAAAAGGAAAATCGTTTTGTGAAGATAATCCAAATTTTGAGTCCAACTACATACAAACATTTGATAGAAAAGATTCAATAAACAATCTGAGAAAACTCTGGTAGCTTTGATCTCTTCTCTAGGCAAAATAACCAGAGTTTCATAACTTAACTCTTAAATAAGGACATTTTGGTAGCGTTTAGATCCAGTGTTGACTGTTGAGCTAATTTATCCATTTGAAAGCGATGTGGACGCATGTTTCCAGGTTCGCTCACCACATCTGTGCCTGGCATCCACAGACAGGAATCAGACTGTTCATCGACACGGTGCTGCATGACAGGCCGTCTGCAGGTGATCTCAGGCTGGTTTCAGTCTCCTGTGAATCTGAGCACAGATGTGTGCACAAATTTCACATGGCCTCCTCTAAGCCAACAAAGCAACCGCAGTCAAACACCATCAAGTGCTGCTATGGCTTTGACTTACTTCAAATAATAAGATACAACTCAACTCAATCACTCGTATGTGCCAAATTATATCCAGAAAAAACATCTGGTGCTTGAATTTCTTTATAAGAATTTATATAACTCAAAAATGAAGCTGCCTTGCACTTCAGTGATGCGTCTGTACCAGGATCTCACTTAGATAGTAATTTTATTAAACACTGATGTGGACTGAAGCAAAAACAACAGACACCAGGAGCTGAAATTAGCAAAATGAGCTACAATTACGGTAAAAAGGCTGCACAGTTCCAGGGTTTCACACAAAAGAGTCACGTCAAGTTTGTTTGTAGCCCATTTCAGCAACAAGGCAGTTCAAAATGCTTTACATAATAAAAGATGGTCACCAATTATGAAATAACCAACAAACAAGACATTTTGTCAAACAAAATTGATCAATGTTCCAGTTGAATCAACTCTAAAAAGCCTTAATTTAAAGTTTCGGCTGCTTCCTGGAAGTTTGTTCCAGATTTGTGGTGCACAGAAGCTGAAAGCTACTTCTCTATATTTGGTTCTGGTTCTGCAGATTTAATGTAGATTTGAACCAGAAGGCCTGAGAGGTCAGGAAGGCCGAAGCAGCAACAGCAGATCTGTAATGTGTTGTGATGCTAAACCGTTCAGTGATTTATAAACTAACAGTATTTTTAAGGCAAACCTGTGAAGACGCTGCAGCTTTAATCAATGCAACTAAAGATAAACACATGGATGAGTTTCTCTAGATCTTACTGAGACATTAGTGCTTTAATTCTGGAAATGTTCTTCAGGTGACAGAAGGACGACTCTGTGACCGTCTTTATCTGAAGGTTCAGGTCTGATTTCATCACTACACCCAGATAAATCTGCCATTGGAATAAGCAGTTTAAAAAAATAATAATAATTTAAGGAATTATTGCCTTAAAACAAGCTCCTATATTGTGCTGAAAGTTACTTGTAAGTTATTTTTGTTTTATTTCAAATGTACTAAGATATTTACACTAGAAACTAGACCAAAATTACTTGGTAAGATTTTGTTTTTGCAGTGTGGTTTGAGACAGATAATGTATGAAAAAAATCAAGTTCCTATGTCTTTTCCCTGTCCTTTAAAAAAACAACCAATCAGAGTGAGGAGGCGGGTCTTAGCGCTGTTAATCACGCCCTTTAAAACTCCTCTGTTGTTGCTAGCATAGCCTATAATGAATGCTCAGGCTAGTTAGCAATAATGCTGGATAAAAGTTTTTTTCTGTAAAAGTAAGTTGTTAGTACATTTAGCAATGAATACCTGAGATTGATTGACAGCACTAAGCCCCACCTCCTGGCTCTGATTGGTTGTTTTTGGTGCATTTCTTCAGACGGCAATAGTAGTTCAGGAAGGAGGAGGAAGATATCATTTTTTTCACAGGTTATCCATCTCATAATAAACTCTCACAACATGGTGAGAGTTTATTATGGAAAATATGGAAAAAACATTTTTTATATAAAAGTTGAATAATGTAATTAATAGTTTGAACAACCAAGCAAATAAATCAAATTTCAGCAAAAAATTGGAGTTAATCATCAAGAAATGAAGGTATGAAAGAACCAAAATTTCTCCACAACATTTTGTGAATTTCTTAAAGAAAAACATCTTTCAGGATATCAAGTGAAGGCGGATAAAATGTGTCACCAAATCAGCATTTTGGGCCGATAGTAGACGAGGTGAAGGGTTGCACTTTTCCCCTCATTGTGCATTTCTGCAGCACATTAACAGCAGCAGGTAGAGGCCAGACAAACAGCTGAAAGATTACTGGGTGGAGGATAAACTGTCTGCACTTCGCTCCCTCACTCACACACACACATCAACACAAGCTGCACTAGCTTTAGCTCCAGCCACCTGTTTAATAACATCCCACAGGATATAATTAACACACATTCAGCTGACGGCCACATCTACAGAGACTTACCTCGATTACAGTAAACAGTTAAAACAGGATTTAAATACATATACGGTCAAAAGTGCATGGAGACTATAGCTGGCACTGCAGGGTGAGGGGGCACAGAGTTTACAGAGAGCAACGAGTGGAAATAAAACGGTAACGATGCATTTAATGAGAAACATTTTCAAAAAATTTTAACTTTATGAGTATTTTTACTTCTCTTTTACTTGAGTAACTTTTATTAAAGGGGCAGTATTGTGTTAAATTAACCTGTTTCAGCTTTACATCATGGTATGATGTGATTCCCTCATCAAAAACAAACCTGGACTTTTGCCTCGATTCTTTCATGCATGTTTGAGAAATCATTTAATCTCCATGGCAACCACTCAGCTGTGCAAAATGCCTGGGCGGCCCTAGCCCCACCTTCTAGGCGCAGCTCCTCCTCTAGACTGAAGTTTCTAGACCTCTGCTTGGAGCTTGCATGTTCTCCCTGTGCATGAGTGGGTTCTTCCTGGGTACTCTGGTTTCCTCCCACAGTCCAAAGCATGACTGGTGGGTCAACTGGTCTCTCTAAATTTGCCGTGTGAGGGACGACCTGTCTAGGATGGTTGGATTTTTTTTTTAATTATTGAACTAATCATTACATTCTGTATTTAGATTCTGATTTTAAAATTTATTTATTTAGCAATAAACATGTATTTATTCAGATCTATATTTGCTTATTTACATAATTGTTTATTTGTGAAATTACACAATATCCTTTTGAAAAACATTAATTTATTTTTTACTTGTAAACTTCCTTATGTAAACTTATTTATTTATTTGGTCATAATCATTTTTCATTTATTTTCAATTAAATTTTATGTTTCCTATATAAACTGATACATTTAGAACTCATCTTTGTTAGACATGTTTCCAATAAATAAATATTTTTATTATTCATTTTTGTTAAAATACTCACAATATACTTAAATATGCTAACAATATTTTTTCACTATTCATGTTTATTAAACATGTCTCCAATAAAATTATATATATATATTTCTGATTCATGGTATTAATTTTTTCATTGATCAATATTATCCTCCAGATGCTGCACGTCTGACTCCGTCAGCGTCGAGCCGAGCTGGGAACCAGCTCGTCTTGGCTGCTCTGTCCCACTCAGGCAGTTGCTAAGAGCGCTGTGGGCGGGTGGGAGAGGAAGGTGGGCACAGGGTTAGTCTGAAAGCAAAGAGGGCTGAGAGCAAGCACGAAAAGTACGGATAGAGATGAAAAATCCCCGTCGTTCAAACGCAATTTCAAAGCACTGTGCGCTCCAGCCAAGAGCCACCAGCGCACAAAGAGGACTTTGTCCCAGCAGCAAAGGCTCATGGGATACGAGACAGAGGAAGAATGCCTGCTGCCCGGCAGAAAGCTTAGTGTGAATGCCACGAAAGGCCCGTTCAGTCCCACTCTTGACATGCATCCTACACAAAGGTCCTCTGACCTTTCTGAAAAACACGACAAAATATGAGCGGCAGGATCGAGTAGCATGTCCTCTATCCGCGGTAAAACATGCGACGGTAATCCCACTTACAGGGGAGCTGTACAGGAAATGCTCTCCATGCCACAGAGTCTGAGATTCAGTATGCAGGGCGGCCAGCACGCAGGCCGGGAACGGGGAGCGGGCTGAATGCAGAATGTCACCCCAGGGGAGGTTCATTCAGGGCTCAGTATTTATACCCAGGACATCCAGTTCTGCCGTTTCATTAGGAAAACCCAGGCAGATGAAAACGTAACAAATACCAGCTGTTTGGAAAACAACCTGAAAAGAAATGAGCCCTGTGAACTCTCCAGGTACAAGCATACCTTAACAATATGTACAATATGTCTGCATCGGTATCGGCCCGATAAATAAAACCGGGCCGATACTAACACCCAATATTTATTTCCATCTTGTTAGAGTCTGTTTATGAATGTTTTTTTTTTCCAAAGGTGTCAAAAAGGTAAAGAAATATGTATAATATCAGTAAAAATTGGTTATCAGCCATAACAGCAATCTGATATCAAATATCGGATGTCGGTATCAAATTATCACATTTTCCTTTCGGTGCGTCCCTGCTGTTTTCTTTATTCAGCATCACAAGATCTGTGATTAATAAACTTTTTATCTCTGGCTCCAAATCTTTTGAACATAGACATTGAGTGAGAGCTGATTTTTTCCCCCAAAAAGAAAACAAACATCAGACTAAGTTAAGATTATAACTCTGACGACTAAAAGGTCAAATTTGTAGTATGATGGGTAAAGAGGCGACATTATTGAGTAGAATTGCTTCAAGTAGTCAGTAAGTTTCATCCAACTCCAGTCCGATTGTCACATTCAAAAGCAGGAAGTGGACTACAAAGCAAAGCACTCTGGGTAAATACAACCAACCCAAACATGCTAACTAGCACTAGCAGCAGAAATGGCTCGTTGTCTTTACCAACGAGAAATCCTAAAATCTGACGCCACTCCATTTTGTTTATATTTTGAAAAAAAGTTGTGCTCAGTGCCTTCTAAAGAGGTTTTGGTGTCGTTTTCTTTAGAGGTCGTCGGCACAGCGCCCCCCCTGGTGAGGAGGGGAACAGGTTTTTGAAAGAGTTTGATTTGTTTGACTCAGTACAGTGTGAGAGAGAACCACAGCAAATACAAATATAAACATAAATATAACAAATATTGCAATTTTGGTTCCTCATCAAACCTATTTTAGAAATTCAATGCAGTCGTTTTTTAATAACAAAACGGTATTTTCCCCCACAGACGGTCCTGAGGAACGCCAGATTTAATATTCAAACTCAGTAAAACGAAAAACAGAGTTTGACATGTGATTTATACATTCTTTCCTCCATAAAAATAAAACTATTTTATAAATATTTAATGATTTAGTTTTGTTTGGAAGCAGAAATGTTTATGAAAATTATGATATTTTCCACATATTTAAGTAGTTGATCTTCTATTATTTAATTTCCCTTTGGGATCAATAAAGTATTTTTGAATTTGAAATGAATTTTCAATATATTTTAACTAAATTATGAACCACATTAGTGGTTTTCAAAGTCCAGTCTGGAGAATATTCAAGGTTAACTCGTTTGCCTTTAAATGATCCTCAAACATATTCCAGATTAATGTGGGGTCATTTAAAATCTTAACTTTCCTACAGCCAGAAGAAAAACCCACATTTTCTGAGCTGACCTTAAAAATCCAGACATCTCAATCCCAACAATCCAACCTGGACATAAAAAGTTTGATCTGAAATGGGGGGTAAATAATCTGACTTTGGGAAAATTAAACCCTTTCCAGACTCAGCACAAGTATCTAAGCAATCTCTGTAATCCAGTTTGAGGGAACATTTGATCCTGGTAGAAAAACGATGGGATTGAAACAGAACGTGCTCATCAAAACGAGGAGGGGTCAAATAGCTGCACGGACACACAGCTGACCCTGCAGCGTCCATCTGACTAAACAAGAGGATTTGCATCCAGACAGAAACTTCCCTTCAGGCTTTATGTTTCCCAGGGAGAGGAAGATGGAGGGAACACCAGCAGGACATAAGGTGGACCGCGTGCCGCTGCGTTTGCTGCCTGCATGGCAGATTGCTGCAAAGAGCAGAGGCTGCATCCAGCAAAAGTTACAGATTTTACATTTTTACCTCCAATAAAACCCAAAACCTAAATGAAAGAAAATTTTAAATGTTAAAATTCGACCTGCTTAGCCACAGTTAGTCAGAAACTTTACTGTACTGTAGTTCTTATGCAAAAGACCAAAACATTTGAGCATAATTGTGAAGTGATTTTATGATTTTACCTAATTTTATGAATAAATAACTGAAAAGTGCGGTGTGCATTTGTATGAACTCTCCTGAGTTGATGCTTCGTAGAAATACCTGTGGTTGTAATAATAATCAAAACCTTTGGGACACATGCAGAAATATTGGAAAACAGAATAAAACAGATCATCCATCGCCAAACTTATTTTTACATATCTAAAAATGTCTAATATATCTGATATTTACATTTTACTCAATTCTAATAAAACACTAAGAAATTGTCCTGTTTGACTCTGATTTAAGTGTAATTTCTGGAGGTCCAGTGTAAAAGAAACAAATGTCTAATGTGCATGAGGAGAACATGCAGAAATGCTGCACTTATCTTCTTCAATGCACTGTTAGTGCTTTAAACTTGGACATAACTGGATGTTAAAACCTGCAATAACAAATGCAGGTTTTAGCTTTTTTCAGTTTTTCTATGGAAAAACTGCAACAAATTTCCATAACAGAACAATAATAAAAATATTTTCTTACCTCTATTTCTCTTGCAAACTATGAACTTGTTTGTATCACCCTACAGTTGAAGATGTATCCACATCCTTTATGCTAAATGTTATGCTTTTATTTATTTTAAACTCTAAAAATAAACATTTAATGTTCATTATTTCAAATTTCCTGTATATATTTAATAAAAATGATCATTTTAATTTTTTAAAAGTTTGTTTTCAAATATAAATAGTGTTTCTCTAAAATAACAAGTAAAAAGCACAGTAAAGTAAAAACTTTTTCAAAAAGTTACCAGAGTAAACGTAGTTTCCATCCATCTCAGCTCACATCATCGCTGAGTAAAAATTCAGGAAAGTTACCAGTGAGCTCAAACATCTGTGGTCAGACCAGCAGCAGTCCATTACATAAGACCGCATGCAAAAGTCTGTTTACATAATAAAACAAATGAACAATTTGGTTTTTCCCGACGCTGTTTGTTGTGGTTTTTCACGATGCATTTCATGAATGCTTTCATTTCATGGCGGTTTTTACGACAGCCGCTACGTTTTTATTTTTTGTTCCACCATCCCAGCAGGCCTGTTGACTGCTAACAGAACGTCAGAGTCCCACAGCCTCAGGCCAACATTGTCGCCTCTTCCATGAATGGATGATTAATATTATTGTTGTCAACAAACCGGCGTGTTGTGGGTTGGTAGTCCTTGCTCAGCAGTCTGACTTCAAATAAAGGTTTTTTAGGAATTAAACATGACTCCGCTATTCGTCTTTAACACAAACGTACTTCAGTGATGCAAAGGTCTGGACTTTGACTGGGCCGTTATAACAAATGAATAGATGTTAATCAATTGCATTCTAAGTATTTGCAGCTTTGAACTGATTTTCTTCAGCTTGAAGGTGAAACTCCATTCAAATCATTTCTACCCTTTAGCAGGTTTTCCTCCAGTGACTTCTGTTATATCTTCAGTTTTAGCATAGCTACTGCTTTAGCATAGCTTTCATTTTGGCACAGCTTTTGTTTAAAAATGGCCTGACTCCATTTAACACCACTTCAGTTTTAGCACAACTTACATTTTTTGTAAAGCTTCTGATTTAGCTTAGCTTTAGTTTTAACATAACTTCTGTCATAGCTTCGCTTCCATTCCAGCTTTTTCCTGTTGTGTTGTGGCATTCAAATTTAGTTGACCCTTGGGGGCCACCGTATATGACGGGTTCCTGCAAAGTTAAACTGTCAGTGAGATTACAAACTCGTTCAGGAGGAATTTGCTCAAAGTCAGTGACTCAATGCAATCGGCTTAGATAGGAAACATTTTACCAGTTGGCATAATAAACTGTTAATAACATGTATGCAGTTGGCATTAAATCTGTTAATATAATTAGATTCAACTGACATGTTTTTGTCTGTAAACTGGATCATTTGTTATGCAAGATGTGTTGAGGCAACATTTGCTACATAAATAAACTAAGCAGAAGTTAACTTATGTTCCCTGAAGCCTTCAATGCTTTTTACTAATTAGACGACTTCAAAAGACGATTTCATTGAGAGGTGTAAGAAAAAAAAGTGTTAACACAAAAGCATGCCACACTTTTCAGATTTGGGGTTGTTTTTTCACAGAAAGTATAAGACAAAGAAGTTTGATATTGCTATGTATGAAAATGTGGAAGAATAAACTTTTGGTATCTATCAACATCTTATCTCGACTTATTAATCTCTAGAGATCAAAAATAAACCGAGTAAAAAAGGTTTATCCTGCTAATGACGTATTTGTCAAAATATTAGCTGTAATTTTGTCAAGACACAATCAAAGGAGCAGACAAAGGAATAACTGCAGTGTAAGAAACAAGATAAACATAAAAAGAAAAAAAATCAAATACTCTGGCATTAATCCAGTCACAGATTAGATTTCTGTCCTTGAGAAATCCCATCATCATCGGTGTGTGTACACATAAAAATCCAGTCCTGGCATGTTTTGGTCCTGTTGTCGCATCACATGCGAGCAGACATGTGTAAAATTATATCATTTTCTGGAAACGTCAGAGCTCCGTCTCATTATTGGATTTGACAGAGGGGCAAGGGCAAGCTAAGCCTTTACACAGTGGAATAATGTCACACCGTTGTGCAATCAGAAAACTGCTCCAGTTTTCTTTCTTTCCTGAACTACAAGCTATTTTAATGATGCAATCAATCTGTGATCGTTAGCCGCTAACGCATCTTCATGTTATGGTAATCTGCTGCACAAGACAAATATTTAGGACACATTTTTGACTGTTTCATTTTGAAGCATCTGTAGTTTCAGATAAAGGAGACTCACTCAGGAGTGTTCGATTGATATTTTATGTTAATTTCTTCATATTAATCTTCCATCCAGAGAATCAGGTTAACCAATCTGCTCCATGTTCAGCCATATTTAACTGTGTTGTGTGATAATTAAATGTGCCACATTTAACTTTATTAAAACTGTTCAGCTAATGCAGGCAAACCTTTGCAGAGGGGAACATGAAGCCCCTAAAAGTACAGTATGTGTTTCAGGATCACTTTCCTTTAGATTTAAAGTTAAATTCATTTCAACAAGTATCCAAAGAGTTTTCAAGTACAAATGAGAAATGCCTACAACAGCATTAAGTTTTACTTGCCAAGAAGACCAAGATGATCCAAAGATTACCATCAATTAGCCAAAGTTTGTCATGACATGCTGTGTAGTTTTGCTCCTGCTACTCCATCGTTGTAGCAGTACTTTACTTTTTATTGTTTATTTATAGGGACAGAAACAAGAAACATAAATGAAGACAATCTAATACCTGCATCACTATGTATTCGTAGCATCCGTCCCTAAACGCATCACTAGTGTGGTGCATTTTCAGCCCCAGCAGCTGCAGCGAGCGGTCCGAACAACTTCAACAAAAAGATCTAATCAGCCAACAGACCACAAAGACGGAAAAACAAAGTTCAGCTTTTAGCTCCATTTGGCAAACTTTATAAACCTGTAGCAAAAACTCAATTAATAGTTTTTGCAATTAATAGCAAAAATTAAACAATTAATTCCAAATTAATTGTTTAATTAAACAATTATCTCCTTTTATTGATTAAAAGAAGATCAATAATTTCCATTTGTATTATTGTTTTTCTCTTTTTCTACCAAAAACTGGATGATAAAAGTTTTCAGTCTGGTGTTTTGGTCTCAATTAGTTCTTTTTATTACGGCTAATTTTGTTTACAGAGACTTTATAAATCGTTTTATTTGTTGTTTCTGTTGTTTTGTTTATTTGGATATTTAAAACATCTTCCAGTGTTAAATGTTTATTAGGATTTAAAGTTTATTGATCTTTGAGAATGGCTTCTTGCATTATTATTATGCCAACTAGCATTATATTAAAAACAACGACATCCTCGTTTATAACAATAACCTATGGGACAATTTATCATCCAGTGAAATTAGTTACTGTGACTGTTTAGTGTTTAAGTTGTTAGCTGTCGGCTTCTGCAGGTGAACTGCACTTTTTTCTTCTCCAAGTTCAGATTATTCAAGCTTGATTTAAAGCTGTTAGCAGTAAAAACACGTTGCTAATAAGCCAATTTAACAAGGGTGTCAAATCACCTCAATGGCCGTTATAACATTTTACTTCTTTCTCTTTTACCATTACACATAATTCCCTTCCTGAAGGTCATCGGTTTCTTGTTTTGGTCCCTGAAACCTGGATCACAGGCCCTGAAAACCCCAAAAATACATTATATGTATGTGTAGGTCAACAATCGAGGTCAAAACGGCAGGAAACTGCAAAAACACTTGGTAAGATTTTGTGTTTTTGCAGTGCTGGGCTATAACAACCATTAGATGCAGTGAAAATCCAAAATAAACGTGTCACTCAGCAGGACATGGCAGAGCTATTTCTGGCCCCTGAGTGGACTCAGCAACTTTGCTGGGGGTCACAGGATGTTACGGGGGCATTTTTCTTGAAAAAGTGAGCAGCCTTCAGCAGAGAGGCATGAAACCTAATCAGCACTGACACGGAGTCCATCAGAACTTACTGAGAGGTCTGAGGATGCTGTTGCTGGCCTCGTCGTTGTTTTCCGTGTCCGACTTGTCAAGCTCGCTCCCCGTCAACTTCTCCTTTCTGTCCTTGTGGCTGGTTCTCCGGCGGTGGCGCCTCCGATGCCGAGAGCTTTTAGGAACACGCACTCCGATATAAATGGTGTGGTGACCTGCAAAAGGCACAAAAGAGAAACAAACTCATGAGATCTGAGCATTCAGACCACGTTAAATACGTCATGTGTTTTTATGGATGCAACTAACGATTAATCAATTATTATGACGATTAATCGAAAAAATGGCACAATTAACAGATTTTTTAATTCAGGCCTTTTTAATAAAAAGTTAGAAAGACAATAAATAATTTTTGAAATAAAAAAATAAATATTTTATTGCCTAGAATGCAACACCATTGCATTCCTTTTGTAAATCAGGTGATGCTAAAACTTTTCAACTTGAGGAATTTTGGCTAAAACAAAAAAATGTTTTTATCTTAAATGCACATTTGCTTCTTGTAAAGTTTAGGCTTGGTTGCCTCTGAATAAGTTGCATTTTGTTAGTCTGTACACTTCAGTTAACGATTAATCGATTACTAAATTATTTGATGATTAATCAAATCAATAATTTCATGCCTATTTACAAGGCATTCCCTAAAGTAATTATTTTTGGGAATTACAGCATATTGAGAGTAAATAAATCATAAAGTGAGTATTACAAGGTGCAGAGGGAGTAAAAAAGAAAACTACATGCATAAACCACCATTCCTCACTAAAGACTTGAGACAGAGCAGCATGGAAATAAAGGTGGCAGTACCTTGTCAAAACAAATACTCCGACAGAAAAAGAAGTGTCACATAACAGCAAAGACGCCAAGACTGTCTGCTTGGCTTCAACCCTCCTATATATGTTGATATAATAACAAAGAGAACATGCAGCTTTATATATGGTTAGGTGGTTTAGGGTCAAAGAGTTTATGTTGCATTTTGATTCTCAATAGAAACCTGAGATAAAGGCATTGAAATTCAACAGGCTTCTTGATCATGTGAATTGTTTTTAATTATCTATCTGGGAAGTTATTAATTGCTTTGATCACATTTTGAGGTATTTCAACCATATTTTGCGCAAATAATATGATTTGTTTTTCAAACTTAGACAGCAATTTCTTTGGAAAATGAGGAGAAATGTCTCATAAAACTGTCAAGTTTTTGTTAACAGACACAAACTGAAAGTTCTTCTCCACAACACTGTTGCTAGCAAAGCTGCCGTTTGCTTTCCTGAACAACAGTTGCTATGCTAAGTGCTAATCATTGTAAACTTGAACAATACCCAGTTAAATATAAATACAGCAAAAACTCAGTAAATTTCTACAGGGTGTATTAAAAAAACTAATGACATTTTTAATAGGAAATTTTTTGAATAAGCCGTTTTAGATGGTGGAATTTGGCTCTCAAATGCTTTGAGTAGCTGTTAGCTTAGCAACGGTCATCTGCTGCCTGTTAGCTGGACGTTAGCTCGACTCTTTGGACGGTTCAAACTTAAAACTCTCCAAAAACCATATAAAATACATATATATAACTTTGTGTAAAAGGTTCTTTGCTTACCTATAGTTCATTTTAAAAACTTAAACTATTGTTAGAAAAGTTATCAAATGTGCAAAAACCACATAAAAATAATTGAAATTGGGAACACCAAAATCCAACCCAACTTTGACAGTTTTAGATCAGTTCTTTAACGTAATTAAAGTAAAAATATGTTTTTAACAAAATATAATGAATCAGAACCATTTAAAAAAGGAAAGATTTATTGACTTTTCACAAAAAGTGCAAACACCTGAAAAAATTAGCATTTTGGTAATAGTTTCCAGCACAGATCTGGAAAAATAATTAATGCAAGCTCAAGTTTGCAAAATTGCAAACTCAAGTATAGAAACTTCTTTTGCCAAAAGATTTTTTAAAGATCCATCCATCAGGGTTTCCAACAGGTTATTGAAAATACATTTTGTCTTTGGAACATGTTTTCTAAAAGGGATCATAAAGTAGTGAAACAAAAGAGCATCAGTGTCAAATGTCTCCTTCTGGACCAGTTGGAGTAAAGCTGAGCCAAGCACTGCACATGACCCCACAGGCAAGTGACTGAACCCCTCAGCATCAAACAATGATCTGTCTTCAAGCACAATAGCCTTCATTATTCGCTCAAAGCACAATGTCCTGGTTTTTGTTTGTTTTGTCTAATCCATCAGTGGTTTACCATAAACTCTCAGTACCAATGATACAGAGGATTAAACACAATTACATATTACTGCTAAAAATCCAATCAGGAAAGATACCTGTGTTGATGTAAAAAAAAGAATAAAAAAGATAAAATAAAACAGGTGGATGTTGGAAGAAATCGTCAAGAGATTTAGCCAGCATCACCCACATCAGAACTGCAACCTGGCGGGTTTTGGGGTCAACAAAAGCAACCCGTGTCGCATGTTTATGGGACAACATGAAAACACAGGATCAGTCAGGCAAAGAAAATCCTACCAGCATCTTCTGGCAAAAAAGGACCGATTACAACTAAAACTTAACGTTTGTTAAAGTTAAGCTAGGTACGATAATTATCTACACATTAAAAATAGAATTAAACAGGCAAATAATGCAAAAAGGCTTTATGCCTATTGCTGTTGCTCAGTGGTCCAAAAGTCAAGGTCCAAGCGGAGAGGCATCCATGTTGCTCGAGGTCCAGAGCGAAATTTCCACCATCAGCGGTGGTTTGGGAAGAAACGTTATCTGCTGGCGTCGGTCCACTTTGTTTTATCAACTTCAAAGTCGGCTCAGACGTCCTCCAGGAAATTTTACAGCCCTTCAATCTTCCCTCTACTGACGATTTTAATGAAGATGATGACTTTGCTTTCCAGCATGACTTGGCAGCTGCTCATGTTGCCTAAATCACCAAAACCTCATTTTATGGCCAAGATGTCACTGAGCTGCGTTGGCTAAAAAAACTGTCTTCAAAAACACAAGAGCCATCGATACAGACGAGGGACGGAGCATCACGGCCAGGCTAAGACATTTATTTATTTTTATTTACAGAATAAAATTCTAATATTCTGAGAGTAAAGTCATTATTATGACAATAAAGATAAAATAATACAAGAATAAAGTTGTAATTTTGTGAGAATAAAATTGTAATACAGACATAAGTTTTAATAACATGGGAGTAAAGTCATATTAATGACTTAGCTCTCAGTTAAATTTTAATAATGTAACAATATAGAATTACTATTATTATTATTATTATTATTATTATTGTTATTACCAGAATGAAGCTGTAATATTACAATAATAAAGTCAGTGTTAGGAGAATAATGCCACAATATTATCACAATAAAGTGGTAATATACAAGAATAAAATCGTAATATGAGAATAAAGTCATAAAAATACAAGAATAAAGTCAAAATAATCAAAGAATAAAGTAATATATTATCGAAGTATTAAATTTATGAGAATTTCTCCATGAAAACTAAAAATTAAAACGAGGACTGTTGATCATCGTGTGAACCTGTGATTGGGTATTGCCTTTATCTGTTATCACATCAGCATCAAATTATCATCTGCCGCAGGACTTTGAAACGATTGTAAAAAAAACTGAGTCCATTTCAAAGAAAGAATCAGACCGACTTCATGAATCTGTCCCAGCTCTCATCTCAATAAAACAACTTTTTTCATGTAATTTTTTCAACTTTCTTATTGCAACATTGAATATTTATTCTGCTACTTTTATGACTTTACTGTCAAACAAGCTGACGTTTTTCTAAGTCTGACAGTAATACCACTGAAATACATTAAGTTTTCAATGGTATTCTACTTTATTGAGGTATGACAACAAGATATGACAATAAAAAACAGGCAACGGCATTTAGGATGGAGCCTTCATTTGCCATGACTGAACATCCTGAAAGACGGAGAAACAGAAGAGAGGAATTAAAAATAGTTGAGCCAAGGCTCTGGACAGGAAGATTTACACGCTGCCAGAGCAGCTTTGTCAAACGACTTCCTCCTCTCCTTTTAGGAGGTGGATGAAAAACAGCCTGTAAGCACACACTGAATAAAACTAAACATTTTCTGGGAGGTTTGTGTAGCTCGCTGGGTTTTCCACCAGAGGAAACAGTACGACCTGATCTCCTAGCTACGACAAAGGCACTGGGAACTCCCCAGACCAGTAAGGAGGATGGCGACACACCACAGACCCCTGACCGCATACCAATACGAGCACCTTCAAAAGATGCTGCTTAAATGTGACTGATTATCCGACAGAACTAACATAACAGAGATAAATCAGATACAACAGTTTTACATCTTCCATATTTGATTTTAAAGGGGGTCTATTGTGCAAAATTCACATTTTGCACATTTTTGTATTTCAGTTTGGGTCTCAACTGTCTCAACCATCTGATTGGTTTTTGGCAATAAGTTGATGTTTTTTAGGAAAATGAGCCGTTTCAAAAACCTCCGGAATGTAACGTAACAAATCAGCATGCACAGCGCCGTCACCTAGCAACCCCAGCGGAACTCCGGCAGGTTACCTAGCAACCCCAGCGGAACTCCGGCAGGTTACCTAGCAACCCCAGCGGAACTCTGGCAGGTTACCTAGCAACCCCAGTGGAACTCCGGCAGGTTACCTAGCAACCCCAGCGGAACTCCGGCAGGTTACCTAGCAACCCAAGCTGAGCTCCAGCATATCTGGTCACAATGGCTGCAGGAAAAGATAAGTGTTTTGTTGTTGACTTTTCTGTTACTTGTGCAGGAGGCTTCACTTCTGCTTTTCAGAGATGTTCGGCTGTATTTCCTAAATTTTGTTGTGCTTTTGATTGTGCATAATGAAAATGAAAGGAATTCTGAATAAGCGCCATTAATGTTAAGGACATGTTGACTGTTTATATTTCAAATCAGAACTGCATAAAGAGGATCTTGCATCCCACACCGCACTCTGTGTGTACTTTTTCTCTTTCCCATTCTGATATGGCAGTGCCATCTTTATTTCTGTATCAACTGAATCCTCTTAAGGATGACTAGCAGCAGACCTTTCTGGGTGGAGGCCAAACTACAACACTGAAAGAAGGTCTAATCAATTGGAATAAACCATTAATGGACAATTAATAGTAAATTGTCTGCATGCCTGGTTCCAAACCTTTTCCAATATTTTTTGAGTAAAATTAAGCTACTACCAAAAATAAAGATTTTCTTAGAGGTGCCAACGGGTTTAGAGGTTGCTGCACGTATCATTAGTACTCTACCAGATTTTTTTCTTCTTCCTTGCCGTCCTGCCGGTCTCTCAGGGGATTAGTGAGGTAAACACTGGATCACATGCTCTGTGTTCTACATCTTCATCTTGCCAGCTCGTTAAATAGGTGAAGACCAGGCCGTACAGTACAAACAGGAAGTGTGCCAATTTGGCACTCGTTAAGAGTCTCACCATTCATCCTGCTCCTATCAATGAGCGACTTTCCTTTGAAAAGACTATACCAGACTTTCCAAACCAACATCATCCAGTAGATTGAAGGTAAAACTGCTAAAACAAGGGAAGTTAGAGTAAAATAAAAACAGGCAAACTCACCTTCTACCTCCTCCTCGTCACAAAGGTGTTTGAGTAAGGACGCCCCGCGGTCCACCACCGCCTCGTCCTCCATCCTGTAGTAGTAGAAGAGGAAGAAAGACTGTTCACACTTCTCCTCCAGCGACAGCGTGGAGCCATAGCGCTTCGGCTCGTTGACATGCAGTAAGTTGGGACTGGGGCTCAGTCTGGTGCTGCTGGTGGCGCTCATCTCCGCCCATTAAAGAACCATAAAACACCAGAGGCTGCACCAGCGAGTAAACAAGCCCAACTGTACGAGCGCGTGTGTGCCGTCCTTGACGAGGGCTAAGTGTGGCAGGTATAACGTTGTGGCTTTAATCTGGTACAGCAGGGTGACGGAGAGGACAGGAAGTCCGCTAATTGAGTGTGATCCACAGAAACGTGGTGTTGCTCCAAATTAGACCCCAACCTGGTCAAATCAACAGCATCCCTCCATCAGAGATGCTCCGTCACAGCCAGAAAATGTCAAATTAAAGTAAAAATTAATGAGTGTGATTAGCCAGACACCCACACATACTACAAAGCCTCTCCATCTGTTGCTAATGCTCACCCCTTTCTAACACCCTCCACCTTAGAAACAAGTGGGCCATCACATGTCTGTCTACTCATCCGCCCTTACAAGATTATGCTGGCTTTGCTTAAGTGACAACACACACACACGTCCAGGAGAGTTTCTCTGCTGCTTTCTGAGACGTCTACACACGATCGAGCTCAAATCAAGCAAACCGTGCTGTTTTCCAACAAACATGGACCAGAAAATGATGAAAATGTTTCAATTCTTCTTCGCTAAAAGGAGATTAGCTTTGTGAAAATGTCCAATGAGAGCCGGGAGGGGCAGCAAATCAATAACAAACATGTCACAATAGACATGTGATCAATATCAATAGATAATGTGTTCAATAATTTAACCAGAACTGCACAGCATTCTGGGGGATGTAGGCAGAGGAAAGGCCAGCTAAGAAAGGTTGGTGGAGTCAACTGGAAAAAAATTCAACACCCAGATGAGATCTCAGAAAACAGATCAACAAACATATAATCAAATTTAACAGCTTGCTGATTAAATATTTAGATAGAAAGGTAAATGTTTTGTTTGAAAGTAAACATTTAGTTTACAAATTAAATCCTTTGCTCCAATGATGTATTTAGCTAGCAAACTTAATATTTATCAAGTGAGCTAAATATTTACTTTGAAGTTATGTATTTAACTTCAAGCTAAATATTTAGCATCCATATATTTAATAGTTTGGCTTCAAACTAAATATTTATTTAGCATCTGAATATTTAGTAAATGTTTAGTTTGCTAATTAAATATTGAGCTAGCAAGCTAAATCTTTAGTTAGAAATTAGGCATTTAGTTTAAAAACCAAATATTTTGCTCCAAATTACATATTTAGCTAGACGGCTAAAGATTGAGAGGGTTAAGTAAAAACTTACTTAGCAAGTTAAATGTTTAGTTTGAATCTGTGAGTGTGACATTTTATTTACTGATACACAATTGACTCAGGGGTCAAAGGTCAGCAACTGTGCCATATTCAGTTATGAATTTAAATCTTAATAATTAACTGCTAAACTTTACCATCAATTTAATATCTTACAGCGCTAAATGCAACATTCTCCTAATTATATAAAGAAAGGGTAACACTTTACTTGAAGGGGGTGCATAAGACTGACATAAAACTGTCATAAATATAACATAACACCTGTTATGAACATAAAGAAGTCTTTATGAATTTTATGACAGTTGTCATTAAGTGTCATTCTGTAAATAATGACACTTTTAGTGCAAAGTTGCTCTAAAAGTTGCATTAAAAGTCCATTAAAAGTGGCAACTTTGCATGATTTTGTAAATTATGATAATTTAATGCAAAGTTGGTATTTTTAATGGACTTTTAACGCAACTTTTAGAGCAACTTTGCATTAAAAGTGTCATTATTTACCGAATGACACTTCATGACAACTGTCATAAAGACGTCTTTATGTTCATGACAGGCGTTATATCATATTTATGACAGTGTCATGTCAGTCTTATGCACACCCCTTCAAATAAAGTGTTACCAAAGAAAGTTACACATTTAGCTGCTATTATAACTTTTATATTTTTTCATGTCTTGGACCAAATACATATTTGCTTAATAGAATTTGTGAGCCGCTAAAAACAATCATTCATTCCAAAAACATATTTTAATTTTCAACTAAATCACAATTATGAGCTGCAATAAATCTATAAACTTGAGTGTTGACATTGAGTTAGATTTGAATGTTTAAAAAAATCCTATTTTTCTTTTCTTAAATGAAAAACATGAATGTAATGTGAAATTAACTGCCGGCTAAAATCAGAGGCTCGTTTGTCTCTGGGCTTCACCAGCGCTGGACTTTCTTCTACCTCCATTGCCATCTATGGAACAAGCAGGGACATAACAGCAAAAACTGCAGAGTCTGAGATTCCCATAAACAGAAAAACAAAACCACTCTATGTTCAGTCAAAGGTTTATTTCTTCATCTGGATAAATTTACTGTTTTTTAAATGTTGTTTTCAGTGTGTTTTCCACTTCTTATATTAAACAAGAACAGTCAGAATTAAATGTGACAATAAAAATCTGGGAAAAAATAATTTTACAACAGAAAATGTTTATATTAAATAATTTTTCCAACTAAATGACAAAGTTGGATCTTTTGAGATTATTTGTGTAATAAAACAAACTAGATTTAGGTAAAGTCAATGAACTGGAACTTATTTTGGTTACAAGTTTGAGAAAAAATCCCTCAAAGTTCAGAACTATAGTTAACATAAGTTTGAGTTTGTCAGTCAAAAATATGTTTTAATAAAAATAATAATAATAATCTAATAATATCTGACCTCAAGTTTTTATAACCTTTTGTGCAGAGAATAACTATTATTCTCTTTATCTTTCATAATAAGTGACAAAGTTCAAAGTTTCTGCTTCAAATTAAATGTATACTTCTGAATGGGGTTCTGTTTAATAGTCAATAGTAGTCAATATCTTACTTGACACTAGTTTACTTTAATAAAACAGATTGTTTTCATTACAAATGTGTGCAACTGTAGAAAAAACACAACATTGTAGCTGTGATCCGATTGATGCCTTTAGTTTGCTCTTGTTGTTTCTAAATCAGAAAAGTTTTTCTTCTGCCCATTCTAAACTTTATGTGCAACATTTTTTGACAAAATATATTAATGAACAGAAAAACAAGGCTTTGGTCTCACATTTTTAAACTGATGATGAATTTATTATTAATATCAAAACTGTTAAAAACCATCTTAAAACCAGAGTTGGGTTGTAACTAGTTACATTTACTTGAGTAACTTTTTTGAAAAAGTTACTTATTTTTATTACGCTGTCCTTTTCACTTTCACTTTCACTTTTGTAATTTTATTATGAAGTATCTCTACTCTTACTTGAGTAACATTTCTGGATTTTCTACCCACTGAATGAAAAACAAAAATGTTTTAGCCAAAAATCCACCAGACTCACACACCTGCAGCTTTTCATAAAGTTTCATAAGTTTTTTATTTAAAGAAACTAATTTGCTAACATTTTATTGTTATTTTTTGCTTCTTATATGAATTATTGCCATTTTTGTCTTTAAAATACCATCATTTTCCCTTAACTTTATATTTTGATGATGTAATTTTTAGACAGTAAATTATTGATAATTTTACCAGTAACTCAGTACTTGAGTAAACTTTTTACCAAATACTTTTTTACTCTTGATTAATTTCTTGGAAGCCTACATTTTACTTTTACATGAGTAAAACATGTTGAAGTCGGGCGTCTCTTGGTACGGCTTTTCTGCCCTCCTCTGGTTACAAGCAACCTTGTAACAGCCTGTTACTTTGGATTTGTCACAGTAAATCAAGTGTTTATCTTTGTTTCAGTTTGCAGATAACATTATCTGAGCTCTGGTTGGACCGGCACCAGCCTGCATGAGGCTCAGCCAGGAGACGGTGCTCTCTGCTCTCAGCTGTGTGACCAAAACACGCTCCGCTTTATGGTGCACGGTATCTGCATGAGACACGTGAACGTTATGCAGCAGAACGACTCATGTTCTCCAATCTGGTCTGCAGAGGTCGATGCCACAACGTGCCGCATGAATCGACAAACAGGTGTGTCTCTCCAGATCATAGCGTCATCAAAAAGCGGAATAATTACCATGAACTGAGTTATTTTAACAAACTGGATGACAGCTAATGAAAATGTAGATTTTTTTCAATATTACATTTTTAAATCCAGCACTACTGGCTTAGTAAAGAGATATATGAATGCATTCTACAGTAAAATACAGAGTTGGGGCTCCTTTTGCATTAATTACTGCTGACTAACGATTATTTTAGTAAGCAGGTATCCTGAAGATTAATTGATTAATTGCAGATTTCTTTTAATTTAAGCGCTTGAGTCTATTTATACAGTATTATACACATTAAAAGAAGCAAATAAACAGTTCAACTCCTTTTTTAAATAAGAACATTGACATTTTATGAAAATATAGCATTTTTAGTGAACAAGTGATTATTTGATGCATCAGCAGATAAAAGATAAATACTTTTGTACTTTTGAAGCTCGGCCATTTCTGCTTGGCTTAAAATCAGTACAGTGTAGAGCTGACCAGTTGATTATTTTTCAGATTAACTGATTAATATTTGGATAGAAAAACCAGTTTAATGAGATTTTTTTAACAGAGTTTAAACTGGGCAGATCTAAAACAAAACCATTTGAAGAGTTTGAACATATTTACAGTTGTTTTGTCTGCAAATATTTATTTGAAAATATTGTTTTGGAAAATTATTGTATTTTTTGTACAATGTTGGCTTAATTTCTGCTCTGAGTATGTAGTTCTTTCCATAAATGTCCTTATTCTGAATAAGGCCATTTGGTTAAACTAAATCAGTTGGTGATCATTTCAATAACTGATTCATTATGATTAATCTGATGAACTGATTCAGTTCAAGCCTCTTCTTCTTCATAAACTCTCTCTGAGTTTTAGGTCAGGCCATTTTCTAGCTCAAATTCTGTTTCCTCTCAAAGCTGCAGTTATTTCTCATGCATTTTTTAACCACACGTTTTCCTTCCACTTAACTTTTTATTAACACACCTGGAAACAGCCAGGTTGGTCAGTAGTGACCTTGTGGATCATTTTCTGTTTAGAGTGTCATTACATTTAATGATCAAACTTGACAGCAATGAACACTTGGAATACATCCTTTATCTAGTTATTTAAATTTCACTTTTTGAAATGCGTCAATAAAGGTGAATTACTTAGTCAGTTTATTGTAATTTATCACAAAGTTAGATTTCCCCTTCAATCTTTAGTTTTTACAACTAAATCTCAGTCAAGCAAAACATGTAATTTTAGGATTTTTATGGAACTATATGTGTGTTCTTGTTGTTTAAATCCTTTGTCTTTTTTTACCAGAAGAAATGATCCAAGCTTATTTCAGTTTTTTATGTTCTAGTTTTTAGAAGAAAACCTGAACCAGCAGTTTTAATCTTGGAGGACATTGGAAATCCGTTTTGACAGTGAAAACTGTAAAGTGGTCCATGTTTAACCAGTCACACTTTAACAAAGCTGACCTGAGTCCATGTAGATTGGTGAGAAATTGATGTAAAATGTCATAAATAATTAATGTTACCGTTTACATGTTTATCCTGAAGACTATTTTTAACGTTGCACCTGATTTATGAGGGTTTATTTTTGCCACTTTAATTGAAATGAAGCAGATTTGCATGAAGGTAAAAACAAATACTTACTTCTTGCCGCTCATCTCTTCAGGTCTGATTGATCTCCTGCGCAGAGTGGATCACTGCAGCTGATGTTTGACCTGGCTTAGACAGAAACATTTTTTTTAGCTTTTACATGCTGGGACCAACATATCGGCGGAGGCCTAATTAGAGGAGATGCTGACACTCTGCGTTCTGCAGAAAGAACTGCAGAAAGCCGCGTCACACACGCAGAAATAGGATTAAAAACAGAGTCCGGCTGCGCTTTTACGCACAAGTCTGTTTAAATCTGAAATTCCTCCAATCTGCAACACAACAAAACTGAAAAGGATAGAAAGAAAGTGAGCAAAGATGCGTCTGTCTGAGCGCTGAAAGCACCTGCCAGGCTAGCAAGTTGTGAGAAAAATGAACGGAAACTCACGGCCTCAGGAACTTTGTCCAAACTTGTCAATGTGGAAATAAAACCCCGCAGTCTGGCTCTGATTTACAGCCTTCTGGAGAAGCCTAATTCCGGAGCGTCGTGAAGTTTGTCTGAGTCATTGCGCTCCGACAGTCAGCGCTGCGCGTCCTGAAGCGGCCGCCGCCTCCTCTTCTATCAGCCGGACCATCCTTCTGTCTGCGCCACTCCTCCGGGGGGAGGGAAGAGGAGGTCGGACTGCTCCACACACTGCGCCCTCACCGCTTCCTCAGGGTCAATGTTTACAATCTCACACATTAAGTCCAAAAGCAATCCAGCAACCTTGGTTAAATACTTTAAAAAAAAAAAAGAAAAGAAAATTCAAGAGGAAACTGTTACCTTTTGGCATGAACGATGAATGAACTGTCTTCATTTCCGGTGAAACAACGCATTTTTGCTTCTATTTTTTGTTTATCCACTGTCAAAATAATAATTTAAATTTCTAAAAGCTCATACTTGATTGAAATCTACCTGCAGATCTGAAATTAAATGTAATCCTGGTTTGTAAAAAGGTTCACGATCAGATTCGTTATTTTGAGCGTACAGCGCCATCTGCCGGGAGACATATTGAGATATTACTTTTTTTTTGCTCAAAATAAACATATTACTCAAAGATAGATAGATAGATAGATA